>NC_037676.1:84098984-84221583 GCF_003255815.1 Theropithecus gelada
CTTCCTTCCTTCCTTCCTTCCTTCCTTCCTTCCTTCCTTCTTTCTTTTCTTTTCTTTTCTTTTCTTTTCTTTTCTTTTCTTTTCTTTTCTTTTCTTTTCTTTCTTTCTTTCTTTCTTTCTTTCTTTCTTTCTTTCTTTCTTTCTTTCTTTCTTTCTTTCTTTCTCTCTCTCTCTCTCTTCTTTCTTTCTTTCACGGAGTTTCACTCTCGTTGCTCAATCTAGAGTGCAATGGTGTGATCTCGGCTCACAGCAACCTCCACCTCCCAGGTTCAGGTTCAAGCAGTTCTCCTGCCTCAGCTTCCCGAGTAGCTGGAATGACAGGCATGTGCCACCATGCCCGGCTAATTTTGTATTTTTAGTAGAGATGGAGTTTCTCCATGTTGGTCAGACTGGTCTCGAACTCCCGACCTCATTATTGCATGATTAGAAGCCACTGACAATTAAGGAATTGGGGTTATAAATTTGTCTGTAAACTTTCAAATTATTTCTCCTTTGGTTTTCTTATTAAGTTTCTGGCATACTTTCACTACAAAACCCTCACTATGGGTCTTACCTATTGTTAGATCTAAACAGTTAGATTTAAACATGGAACTTGATTATGTGACTCTAAAAGCCTCACCTTATAGAAAGCACCAGACGTGAAATTTGAATAAATAGTCACACTGAAAATAATGGTGAAATTTGTTACAGGGTAAACTTAAGGATCTCTAAAATCATGTAAGGATTTAGGTTTAACATGACATATCCAACATTTAGTGCATTTCTCTGTAGAAGCTGTTGATTATCACAGAAGCCTTAATTATCACATTAGCTTGCCACATATAAGCAGAAAAGAAACACAGGGCAAACTGGAAAAATAACAAAGGTTGCATGATGACAGAGGAGAGAAATTTTGATCTGTGACCTTGGAAAAGCTGTCCACACCTAGGATGTTGTCTGATTCTGAGGAGAAACCTCTCTGGTAAGTTTTACCTTGAGGTCTCCAATAGGAGTACAGTCCCAAGAGTTTGGAAAGATTCTCTTCAATTAAGAAATGTAGACCTAATACTCAAGACCCTAAAATTTTGCTACAGTGTGGCTGGTGAGAAGAACTTGGGATGGTCCCTTCCAGTGGGGTTCAAGAGCAGTCTTTCTCTGGTGTCATTTCCAAAAGATCCAGTCTCCAAGTTCTAGGTCATAAAAGGTTTGTTTGTCCTCAGTTGGTGGATCATGAATGTTTTCTTTTACTTGGTAAAAATATACTTTGGCATAACAATAATCATTGTTTCTTGATATATTCGGGTGTTCCAAAATATATGTAATAGTGTTATATCTAGAAAAAAGCTATGGTTTTTCTATATTTTATTTTCATAGCCAATGTACTCCTTTACAGAACTACTTTAAAATGCTGGAGTTTCCACTCCAGCCTGGGCGACAGTGTGAGACTCCATCTCAAAAAGAAAAAAAAAAAAAAGCTGGAGTTTCTACCTGTTAATATAAATTTTCCCAAGAAAAAGATAAGGGACAACATTAAAACTTCACAATTATACTGTAACCCTTGATTGTGTTTTCAGAAGTTGTTTGGGATGAATGAAATTGTTTAGGTTGTAATGAGTTTTAGAGAAGATGAGGAAAATGGATGAATTGGAAAATAAAGTATGTCTCTTAATTGAAAAGAGACTATGATTGTTTCTTTCCAATCTAAATCAAATTATTATGACAGTGGTTTCAGGCAATTGGAAGGAGGATTTATTCTCTGGAAATAATGACCTCATTATATAACAAAAATACGAGTAAAAAAACTTCATTTGTCTTTCTGCTAAAATAAATGATTTAAAAAGTGAAAATATTTGTATTGTTTATCTGCAGAATTCATTATTTCCTCAAAATAATATACATATAGACATTAGAAGATAGGTGTCTGGATTTTTTTTTTTTTTTTTTTTGAGATAGTGTTTCATCCTATTGCCCAGGTTGGAGTGTAGTGGCGTGATCTTGGCTCACTGCAGCCTTGACTTCGTGGGCTCAAGCAATTCTCCCACCTCAGTCTTCTGATTAGCTGGGACTATAGGCATGTGCCACCATACCCAGCTAATTTTTGTGGGTTTTTTTTTTTTTTGTACAGACAGGGTTTTGCCATGTTGCCCAGGCTGGTCGCAAGTAATCTGCCTGCCTTGGCCTCCCAAAGTATCAGGATTACAGGTATGAGCCACCGCAACTGGCCAGGTATCTGATTCTTTACCAGAATTTTCATTTGGGCCACCATGATATGTAAACTACCTAGGCAAAGGAAGTTAAACTATAAAAATACATAAAATATTACATAAATATTTAGGGTAAAATGTTTATGATTTTATGGGTTTATTTTCATAAAAGTTTCAGGAAATTAATTATTAAATTTATAACTTGAATGTAATTTCAGTTTTTAGAAATATAATCTACATTTTCATATCATACATACTACTAAAAACACAATCCCAGAACATGAATGAAATACTACATTGGACACTGAGTGTCCCAAATATTGATGCTTTTATAAAGATGCCATCATGTGCCATCTGGGAGAAGAAATACTTTCAACCATTTATTTTTTAACTTTTAGGGAAAATGATCTCCCTAAACTCCAGTAGTCACTAGACTTTTTAATAATGTGAAAAAGTACCAATTTATAACCTCATGAACAAATACTAATTGTCCAAATCCAGATGTTAGAAATAATTCCTAAAGCCTTCAATCATTTTGCTTTTCCCATTTACCAGTACATGGACCATGCAAATATTATTGAGGCATAGCTTTTCAACTCATGGAGTTATCTTGATCATGACTTCCACATTTTGGAAACTGGGAAATTTGGTAAAATAATGTAATAATACTTATTTCCCTGTCTATTGATCCATCTATCTAGTTAAAATATCTATCGATTGATCTGCCAATCTATTAATATGTCTCTTATCAGTCTACCTATGGCACATACACAGTGCATGCTGCTCTTCCTTCTACTGAACACATACTATCTTCTGCATATATACCGTGTTAGCTATCCTTTTCCATTTTTGTATAACGTTCTATAGATTGAATATTTAGAAAAGAGGAATTTGGGGATTAAATGCTCATAGAATCATGTCAAGTCAATTCATCCTTAAATTGTGGTTGTTTGAAATATTTTCTTTGTTTTGAACCAGAACTTCAAATTCTACCCTTTGAGCCTCATTCTACTAAAAAGCAGACTTAATCTTTCCTGAAATACTGATCTTGTTTCTAGCCCTAGTGTTTGTTTCTCCTTTCATCTTCAACCCAACCCTCTTCTACAGGCTTTCACATCGAGCTTTGGAGCTTCGTTTTAAGTACGTATCTCTAAACAAAAAATATGTGTGTGTGTAAATACACATATGTACCCTCTCTTTATGGTCACTTTTCTTTCTGTGTTTTGGCTGTTAATCTTATTCTCCACAAGTCTTAGTTGCAAAGAATTCCTAAAGTTGTCACATAAGTTTATAACAATGAGTAGAAAAGGGGTAAAACAATAAATTTGAGGTGATAAACCAATATGATTAAAAACAACCTTATGATTCTAATTCAGATTCTTTCTGTATGCTGCTTTCAAATGTAAATCTTCCAAAAATAGCCTTGCTCAAATCAGTTTCTCAAAACTTTTCATCAGCTCCACACTGTTTAAGGAATAAAGTACAAATAGTATAAAACACCCTTTCATTCATCTTGGCAACTTTATCTACTACAATTTTTTTCATCAAAAACTTTAACAAAATATATCTGGTCATTATTCCCTGATAGTCAGGCTATTGCAGAGGAGTCAGGGTGCCTATGTTTAATTTTTGCTTTGCTATCTCCTCACTGCATACTTTTTATACATTTGTTAAATTGACTCTAACTAAAAAATTATGCCACACTAAAAAACTAGTAACAATATTTACTCTGTAGGATTATTTTACAGAGTAAAAGTGGTAATACATGTAAAAACACAAAATTGTGCATGGTACATGGTAAGAATTCAATGTATATTAGCAAAAAATGGCAGGTATGCCTCATTGAGTTTACTTTTAAAAACCATTCATTTTTCCTATAAAATCATTACTTTTTTCTCTTTGTTTAAGCCCTCCCTTCCTTCAAGACATATTTCATCCTTCAGTGAAGGATGTAATATCTTTTATCCTTCAGCGATAACTTCTCTTCTGAACTTGTGGGTTTCTTCTCTGTGTCTTTGATGTGGTGCTTAGGTAGGTTGACCACATTATTTTCATTGTTCAGGCTGGGACTGTGGATATGGAAAGTGAGTACTATTGACTATTACACTGAAATAACAGGCATAGATTGAGTCTGACCTGGGCAGAGGGACAGATGGTTACCCTATGAATAATGGAACTGTAAGTGATCAAACCTGTTATTACCAAATCAAGGCAAACTTTATCTTTGTATGCAAATTATTATAGCAAATGTCCCATCAACTTAATTATCAGGAAGTGAGTCATCAAAATGAACCTTAGCTGTTTCTGGCTATTCTCAGAGTACTGGTTCTCATCTGGTCCAGCACAAACCCTTCCGTTTCTCCTGTTCAAGCTTCTTCATTTGATCCTCATGCTTCTGTCTTCTTGTCCGCTGATCTTTAGTAGAGGTCCACTCCACCTGGTGCGGCTGCATTGGCCAATTCCACTGACTCTAACTCTCTCCTCCCCACCCTCACGCTCACATGCTTTTCCAGGGTCTAGAGAGAAGAAACTTTTCTCACTTGTATCATTCCTTCCCAAAATGCAAATAGCAGGCCTTTCTTAATTATCCACAACACAACTGAGACCATTATACTATTTGTTTAGGCTTTAATGAAGCATCATGGATAAAAGAAGTGTTTATATCAGAGAATTCCTAACAACCATTGCCCCTAAATATGCCCACATCTGTAGTGACATGGGTTGGCTGTGTACTTATCTAAATCTCATCTTGAATTGTAGTTCCCATAATCCCCACATGTCATGAGAGGGACCAGGTGGAGACAATTGAATCATGGGGGTGGTTTCCCCCATCTGTTTTCGTGATAGTGAGTGAGTTCTCATGAGATCTGGCGGTTTTATAAGGGGATTTTTTTCCACCCTTTTGCTCTGTACTTCTCCTTGCTGCCATCGTGTGAAGAAGGATGTGTTTGCTTTCCCTTCTGCCAGGATTGTAAGTTTTCTTAGGCTTCCCCAGACCTGTTTAACTGTGAGTCAATTAAATCTCTTTCCTTTATAAATTACCGAGCTTTGCATGTCTTTATTAGCAGCATGAGAATGGACTAATACAATGGTAACTTATAAGCTTGTTTTTTGCCTTGTTTTCAGCCTTTCTCCTCTGACCAGGGACAGCTCAAACCCTACCATTTGAACCACTCCATAATTCTCAGATTTTTTTCATTCATCAAAGGGTGCTTCTTAGAAAGAGGCAAGTTTCCTCTATAATCCAGCTCTCCGCTCACATTCTCTGGTTTAACCCCTTTTAGGATCATTGACAATAGGAAAAATGCTCCTTTTTGGAGATACTCTACCCTATTCCCTAAAGATGTGGTCTGGTTCTATATCCTTGATTAGATAATCATAAGAGCCTAACATCATTATAGTTTTGCAAACTTCGGTATTTAACTTTATTCATCATCACCTTGTTACAAATGTCTGGTACTTCATTATTTGTCTTTTCATAGATAGGATCTGTGGCCAGGCATAGTGGCTCACGCCTGTAATCCCAGCACTTTGGGAGGCCAAGGCCAGGATGGATCACTTGAAGTCAGAAGTTTGAGACCAGTCTGGCCAACATGGTGAGACCCCCATCTCTATTAAAAATACAAAAATTAGCCAGGTGTGATGGTGGGCACCTGTAATCCCAGCTACTCGGGAGGCTGAAACACGAGAATTGCTTGAACCTGGGAGGCGGAGGTGGGAGTGAGCTGAGATCGTGCCACTGCACCCAGCCTGGGCGATAGAGCAAGACTTAAGCCTCAGAAAAAAAATATATATATATATACATATATACATATAATATATATAATCTGTATCCTCTACTATATTGTCCTTCAGGACAGTTATTTCCTTTGGGGAACTTGCTAGGGCAAGTTTCCTGTTGCAGAGACTGTGCTAAATAAAATTTTCTGGGGTTGATGAGTGTTAGTACGGTAACACGAAACACTCTCGGCTTATGAAATATCTATTCCTCCCTCAAGTATTGTTTCATTTTTACACAGTGGTTCACACATAGAACAACTTGCCATGAATCTTCAAGAGAACTCAAGTTCTCTTGGCAGAGCCATGTAGCTTACTGATCGACTCCATGCATTCTCCTTCTGGCCTGTGCTACTTATGTTGTAACAACTTCCCTCCTGGGACAAGTTGGTCTTACACTGTTGACCTCAAGCACAGGGCAGCACAGACCTTGGTGAAAGGAAGGTTTCATTGGAAAGTGAAATCCACAAGAGATATGTGTCACAAAATCACCAAGACTGGTGCTGGGCTTACCATGGTGATTGGCGTTAGGAAATCCACCCGTCTCCCCACCTCCACCTGAACATTATCTTTCTCTGAACATAACTGTCAGTAAAACTTCAGTGGCATGTTCTGGCAAAACCTCAATTGTTTAATACAAAACTATTTCTCTCAAGTATACATTTTCCTCTTTCAACTGTGATAGTGTTCACATAATAATATATCTTTGCCAACCAATACTTTCTGTATGTGCCCCTTTGGATATCAAACATGACACAAAACCAGGAAGGTCTTGCTCTTTTATGAGTGCAATGTTTCCTTCTATCATTCATGCTGACCTGGTGTCAGCAGCTCTTTTACCAGACACCATCATCAGCACTTACAGTTAGCCACAGAGATGTATTCTCAGATTTTGACCTCTGTTTCATACACTGAGGATAAAGGAGCAGAAATAGAAAATGATGAAAAGACGGAAAAGATAACTCTAAATGAATTTTTTTACTATTTGTTATAATTTAATAGTTTTTTAAAAGTACGTATTTATTTTAGTTAAATATATTGAAATCCTCCAAACAATAGCAAAACTATTTTTTTTTTTTATTTCACTGACTGCTATAGAATTTTAAGGCTTTGCATTTTTTCTGGGCATGATAGTATTTTTGGTTTTTAAAACAAGTAATTAAATCACAACTTAGTTTTGGTGATAAGTTGATATTATTTATTTTATTCAGAATATTATACTGAAAAGTATGGAATTTAATTTGAGGGAATTTTAAATTAGTATTTGTTGGGGATCATTGGGAGGAAAAATAAATATTACCTCTTTTCCCCAAGAAGCAAGGCAGATGGAAGTCTGAATATTACCTTTATCCCATGTAAAGCTAGTATTTCAGAATGTGCCCTGTATTTGCAGACAAATCTATTTTTGAATACTGAATTGTGCAATTATGCACATTTTCTCACCAAGTTATAGCTGTCTGGACTAAGGAAGCTGTCCTCTCCCACATACATACATGCCACAAACCAAGAGGCAGGAATCTGGCTGGAGCTGAGCTGACTGTCCAATCGTAGTAGGCAGGGCCTTCCTAAGAAAATGGAAAGAGCAGGCTGGGCACGATGGCTCACACCTGTGTTCCCAACACTTTGGGAGGTCGAGGTGGGTGGATGACCTGAGGTCAGGAGTTTGAGACCAGTCTGGCCAACATGGTGAAACCCCATCTCTACTAAAAATACATAAAAATTAGCCAGGTGTGGTGGCACATGCCTGTAGTCCCAACTACTTGGGAGGCTGAGACATAAGAATCGCTTGAACCCCGGAGGCGGAGGTTGCAGTGAGCTGAGATCGCGTCACTGCACTCCAGCCTGGGTGACAGAGTGAGACTGTCTCAAAAAAAAAAAAAAAAAAAAAAAAAAATGCAGACAGGGCTTTGCATACCCAGTTTCCCCTTCCAGACTCAGCTGTCATATAAGTCTCTCAAGGAATTGATGAGTGAGGGGGTGGATAGAGGACAAGAATGTTTTACAAATGGGATTCCCTCTGCATCAAAGAAAACATCAGGAGTGGGCAGTAAACATCTGTCACTATCAAAATTTCTTTTGCTCTCTTAAGCCATTGGGCTTAACTATTAAATCTTTGTTCAACCAAAGGTATGAACGCACCTTCCCTGGTGAAGGGAAGCAGCAGCCTCTCAGGATGACCCTTCCTTCCTCCACTTCTTTGAGGCTGCTCTGAAAATACTAGTCATTGCTCCTTTGAGTACCTACTGGGACCACTGGTAGGCCCTATGGATTTTACATACAGAGGCTTACAATAGGTCACAGTGAGAAGCAATTAAATTAAGTCCTCCGAGGCCACCATGTACCCAAGGCTGAAGTTTACTTATATGCTACTTGACATCCCAAATATGTCCAGCTACATACCCAAAATGGCCTATCAGAAGTTCTTCAAAGACAGCAAATGACAAATCATACAATATAACCCCTTTCCTATTATCAAATTCCTAGGGAGAAGTTTTAAACTCAATTTCTCTTTCAAGTTGTATCCACCAGGTCCTAGTAGGAAGCAGATGGTACACTCAAACTGGGCAGTTGAGTTTAACAAAGGGAGTTTTTACACTGATGTGGACACAGTGTAGGGAAGCCAACAAGGATGGACATCGCTCTTGGGTTATCAATAGATAGTGCCTGCTACCACCTTAGGCCTTAAGAGGCATGGGGAGGAAAAGATTTTTGGAATCTAAACAATGTAGTTGTATGGAAAATGATGCCTTAAATACAGGGATGCCACCAACTCCTGGTAAACCAGCAGAGAAGGAACCAAGGGGAAAAAAATACCCTGATCTACTTTTCTTCCTATCCTGTTGGTGCTTTCCACTGACTGAATCCAGTGGGAAGTCAGAGGGAGGGAGACTGCAGCCTCTGGGGCACAGAGCAGGGTATAGAGTAGATCTATCTGTAGGAGTAAGCAGAAAAAAATCTGGCTCATACATTCAAATTTAAGAAGAAGAGTGAAGGAAATAAAGTTCAAAAATCAAATTCTCTTGCCCTTGTGTTGTAAGATGCTAAAGAAATCCATTCTTTTTAGCTTAATATTCTGCTCAGTCTCAGCTAGAGGGCTTCTAAGTGCTTGGTAAGGTTGGAGTTCTGTTAAAAGCTGCAACCTGGGCTATCTGTTACTGAAATGGGTGTAGCACCTTCAGGGCCTCAGAAGTTCTATTAGCTTAATGCCCAATGATTGGCGAACTACACTTTAAAGAGTCCAAATGGTAAATAGGACACATCAGATGATCACAGCCCTAGGCCCATACCCAACACATTTTGAAATGAGCCAATCTTCAGTCCCAGAATGCAAGGCAAATAATGTTTCCATAATCTAGGACCTGGGATCTAGTCTAATTAAATATTGTTGCCAAATACCACAGCATAGGCTCAATGGTATTTGGGTGAAGGAGCTCAGGCTTAGAAAACATTCCTGGTTTACCTATAATGCTAGCCAGTTTATGCTGGTTGTCCAGAGTTTGTAAACTCAATGGGGAGGAATCAGCAAGAGGTTAATTTTAGCACGTAAATGGGGGAAACAATTTACCTTGTTGAGCTGTCTCCTCTCCCAGATTTCAGCATTTGAGATACTGCTGCTGTTTTTCAAGGTTTAGAAATTTTTAATGATGGAAGCTCCAGAGAGCAAAACTTATTTGGGAGCACCCTCTGCCATCCCATATTCAGAGCTTTTTATTTTTGCATGTCTCTTTGTACTGTTCATCTATGTCTGACACTGATAATGTAAACCTAGAACCTTACAAGTACAGTGTAGTACATGTAAAACTCAGATTCAGCATTGCTAAATCCTTTCCACACAATAGCAGCAAATGTTGTTCTGCCTCCTAATGTTTAATAGGCCTAGGTATAAAAAGACTGTTTCTTACATTTGAATTTTTGCCTCAGCTATGCCTGTTTAGGAAGCTGCACCTGAGCGGTTGAAGCTGAAACAGCACTATCTTGTGTCCTGAATCAGCCCAAGTTTGCTATAGATCAACCGTTTGATGAAGCTCGCAACCCCACCTTTCTTACAACAATCATCCAGTTTAGTCTTGGTGTATGTGGCACTGTCCTTGAAGAAAGAGCTTCCATAGGCTGTGGTTACCATCAAATGAAAAAATACCATGGAACCTAAAACTTAAAGCCTTTCAAACCAGGGCAGAGGAACAAAACAAAACAAAAAACAACAACAAAAATTGCACAATTGCAAACTTCTAGATAAGCCTGATATAAATTTCTATACATCACCAAACTCAAAACTGAAGCCATATATCACAGCTACCCTAGAAGATCCTCAGTCACTATTGGTGTTAAGTCTGTTCCCCAAATTCAATTCTTATTTTGGTTACAAAGACCTTGTCCTCATGTACTAGGTATTTCCTCCCTTAAAAACAAATGCTGACCCCTTTACCCACCTTCGTAATAGTAAATCTTACATGTTTACTTGGAGCGGTAAAAAGCATAATCTTTTGCAAGGAATTCAGCTGCCAAAAGGAGAGAAGCAGCAACTAGAAGCTAGGTAACACATGCTGTTTCTCCTGTGGCAGCCAGGAAAATGCACTGCTTGCATCTTCTGCAGCAGGGAACATAATTGACTGACTGCCCAACTTCTGCCCCTCTGGATCCAACTCTGCAATTGCTCAGAAGCTATGCGAGTTGTGGGCTACTCCCAGTCAGTGACTGAGCACTGCTTAGGGACTGTGCTAGCCCGTTCCTGCAGACTCCTCTAATGGGCCCATTATGAGGTCCCACATTGGCCTTGTCAATCCTCTCTTGGAAATAAGAGGCTGCAATCTGAGACTCTTCTTACCCAATTCTACCAAATAAGCACCAGACTTACATCTCTACTTCCTTGGCTCACTTCCCCTCATCCTTCACAGGCGTTTTCCCCAAAGTACCTCTTGCATGTTTAATCCCATCTTAAGTTTTCTTAGGATTTGAACTAACACAACTTCCAAACTCATATTGTTGGGTAACTCCCCATCTCTCCTGGGACCGAGTAAGGAGAGAGAGGGACAAGAGTGTGAAGCTAACAAGTGTTCCACCACATGGAAGATGATGTTAGAATTTGGAAATAATCTGTTCTCCCCGCAGTTTCATTAAGAGAAATTAGAGTATATATGTCTGATCTTTTGTCTACTTCAACTATGTCTACATCAAAATATGTCTTAACAGGGTTGCCAAGAGCAGAATATTGAGCAGGTCCTTGATATGGCCCCACATAGCTTTACTTAGTCATGAGAAAATACATCTGATTAAGCAGTGAATAAAAATCAAATAAGTCAATTGTTGAGTTTTCAAATTTCAATTGTCAAATAATTACTATTGCATCTTGCACATGCTGTGACCTCTGGATTCTTTCTTTTTAGTGTACTTCCATCTATTTAATTAAAATTGTTAGCATCCATTCAGTTGTCCACACTAGACTTTTTTTTTCTTTTTTTTAACAAACTTATGGGGTGTCTGTAAAATTTTGTTACATGTCTATAAAGCGTACTGATCAAGTCAGGGGGTTTAGGATGTTCATCACCTGAGTACAATACTTTTTTAAAATGTTTATTTACTCTACTCTGCTATCAAGCATTGAATTTATTCCTTCTATCTAATTGTATGCTTGTCTCCTTTAACCCACTTCTCTTCATCCCCTCCCTTTCCCCAAGTACACACTTCCCGGTCCCTATTATCTATCTTTCTACTCTCTACCACCATGTGATCAAATTTTTTATCTCCCATATATGAGTGAGAACATGTGGTATCTTTGACATTTTGATTCATCTCTTTCCTTAGTGGTCCATAATTAATCAATTATCAAGTCCTTTAGCATGTATTATTCAAGGACATCCAGGATCTGTTCTCTCCTTTCCATTCCTTCTGGTTCTGCTTGTGTCATCTCATTTGACCGACTGAAATAGCCTTGTTACAGCTTTTCTGCCTTCAGTCTCTTCATTATTGCACTGATTCTATTTTAATGTATAAATCAAATTATGTATTTCTCCCCTGTTTAAAAATTACTTCCCATTACCTAAAAGATGAAGTTAAAACTCTTTATCATGATGCAAAAAGTCCTTTGTAATTTGACTCCAGTCACCCTTTCAAGAATCATGACAATAAGCACCCCCATGTTCATATTCTCTGTTGTAGTCACATAAAATCTCTGGATATTCCTTATACTTGCTGGTTGTTTCACTTTTCTGTATAATTGTGAATGTTTTTTGTTAGGTTCTGAGTTTTGTTTCTTCTTCTCACCTTTCTTCATCTGATAACTTCCTCTACATTCTCTAAAGCCTGGCTCAAAATCACTCCTCTAAAAGGTCATCTAAGGTTTTCCCAGGCAGAATTAATCATTTATAATATTTACTCTGAAAATGCTGCATATAGAGCTATCACAGCACTTTAAAATTATATTTTAATTATTTTTTGTATGTGTTTTTGTCCCCTTTGATTATGAACTCCAGTGAGGGTAGGCAATTCTGGTTGGTAGATAATATTATTTAGGTAAAAGTTTCAAGATTTAATAGGAAAAGGGTCTGGATATAATGAACATTAAATGTATTTCCTCTTTAATGTATATATTTCTGTTCCATAAATAGTAAATAAATAGTAAATAATATGTAATAAGTAATACAAATTAAAGTAACAGAGTCTTACTACAACCTAACTTTCAATGTCATAAAATTTCTTAGCCTTTAGCCTTTATCTAAAGGCTTTTAATATGCGGAATTACTTAAGTTATATGATTATACCCAAGTGTCTCTCATATTAAGTCCCAAAGAAAAGTTTTAGTTTAGGGTATAGTAAAGTCATAAATCTAAAACTGATTGCATACTTTACTTGGATTACATCTTGTTGTTCCCTCTTTTATGTTTTTAGCCAACTCTTTTAATTAGAAGCAAAAATTACCAATGCAAGCTGAAAGAACCTAGATGTAGTTGGGTGTACTTGTCAATTTTAAACTAAATTACCAGAGCAAATACTAAAAATGTACATGTAGCTGATAAAGCATTGACATGTATAAACCACATTAATGAAACATTCATACTGAATACAGATTCATTTTAGCAACATTTTAGTTGTTCTGAGAGAGGAGAGAACATATATATACATGACCTATTTAGGTCTCAATTTACTCAGCTATGAATAAAAGGGCTGGACTAGGTTTATTCATTTATTCAAGAAATGCTTTTTTGCCAAATGCTAGTGCTGGAAACAAGGAGATGAGATAGGTAGAGTCCCTGTCCTCGGGTGACTTAAAAGACAGGTGAATTTAAAATTCTCTAAATTTAAATTTTATATTCTATTCTGGGACCTCATAAACATGAGTTCTTAGAGGCAAAAAAAAAAGAATTTTTGAAAAGTTAAATGAGCTAAATAATGAAATGTTACTCATATTTGCTTTTGAACTTATTTAGAAACATATTTTACTGAAGTTTATATGATTAAAAATTCTTTTTGGAAGACAAGCATTGTTGGGTTATGATAAACATATCGTCACTACTTTGTTTCATAATTAGCTTTTAGCTTTAAACCACAGAAAATTGGTCAATGTATTGACCACGTATAGACTATGGTTTAGTTAGACATATGCACTTTAATTCCCAACCAGAGTACCTTATAGGGATTTCACTTTATATACTGATACTTACTCAATTCTAGGTTGGCATTATTGTCTATGGCCTTGCATACGAGTTGGTAATAGGAACAAGATTTTTTTCTGTTGTTTTAAATAGTGTACAGAGGGGATATTTCATTCAAAAATATAGATCATCTAGCCCACTTGTTTTGGTAGATACAATGTTTTATTACTCTAAATATTGTATATGCATTATATAAATTCTGTTGTATATATATAGCAAATATTTTGTAAGTTTTGTTTTTTACAAAATGTACCAATTTATACACTACCAGGTAGCTATATGAATGTGGTAGTTTCACCATGTGCTCACAAAGATTGATGATTACTACTCATTAACATTTTTACTTCTTTATTCAAGTTCAGTCACTGTCTCTTGATGGGTAGTCAAACAGGTTTTTGAGTACCTGTGAATTATTTTCCATTTCTTGAGGTGTTCAGAAGTTCTTCATCTTAAACACTGGTCTCTAATGTCTTTGAAAGTACATGTTTTCTTCCATTGTGAACACACATGTTTCAGATTCAACATCATTTGTATTTGCTTTTGAAGATGATGTCTTTCTTTAGTGGTCTCCAAGTGATTATCCCTAATGTCTTCCGCCCCCAGCACCAGGTGAATATTGTGTATGCTATCTTGTCTATTTACTAAATTAGACTTTCTAACTGTCCACTTGTCTGTTGAAAAAATTTTATCTAGCTATGGTAACAGAAACACACATAAACATAAACATATTTATTTATTTTTTGACACCGAGTCTTGCCGTGTCGCCCAGGCTGGAATGCAGTGGCGTGATCTTGGCTCACTGCAACCTCTGCCCCCCAGGTTCAAAGGATTTTCCTGCCTCAGCCTCCTGAGTAGATGGAATTACGGGCGTGTGGCACTCCACCTGGCTAATTTTTATATTTTTAGTAGAGGCAGGGTATCACCATATCGGCCAGGCTGGTCTGGAACTCCAGACGGCAACTAATCTGCCCACCTTGGCCTCCCAAAGTGCTGGGATTACAGGTGTGAGCCACTGTGCCCAGACAACATATTTATTTAAATTGGGAAAATATATGACTGTTAGAGTGACCAAAATGGGTGTCATACAAATACATTTTTTCTCATAGGTTTTGGGATGGAATGGGAGAATCAAGTACCCAAATGAGAATGCACCCATGATGCATATGCACATTTTCTGAAAGCTATAAATGACTGCTACATAAAAAAACAAAAACAAACAAACAAAAAAACTGGTTGAAGTGGCATATGCCTATAGTCCCAGCTACTAGGGAGGCTGAATCAGGAGGATCACTTGAGCCCAGGAGCTCGAAGCTAGCCTGGGCAACATAGTGATAACTTATCTCTAAAATAAAATAGAAGAAAAGAAAAGAAATGACTCCTATAACCAAAGCCCTGGGAAAGTTAAGAGATCCAGGAGTGCCACAGGAAAGAGCTAGTGCCTCATGTAGTCAGTGGTGAAGGGAAGCCAAGAAGCTGTTCGTCTCTCTCTTCATTTTGTCCCAACTGAAAGACCTTCCAAAAATGGTAAATTTTGCATGGCATAAGCAAAAAGGGTCTGGATATAATCAACATTAAATCTATTTCCTCTTTAATGTATATATTTACTGCCTTAATGCTTATGGTTTTTAATTTGAATGTTAATGACAACTTATTTTTAGAATCTTGCATAAAAACATTTAAATTGAATGTGTACTATGTGTTTTAATTATTGTTTTAATTTCTTGGGGAAGAATTCAAGGAAGCCTATTTAGACATGCAGCTACAATTCCTTATTATACATATATACCTACATGTGTATACTATTGCTTATAATATTGTGTTCCAAGATGATGTTGTTGAAAGGGCTTTAGATAGAGGACTTTGTTTTGGTCACAATATTACTATTAAATAGGAAGTAATTTCTCTTTGTAGGGCCTTTAGCTTCTTTATGCTAAACAATAAACAAGTGTGTTAGGCAAAATAATTTCAAAGTCTCCATTCAGTAATATGAATTTATTAGTTTGTCTTAATTTAAGAAGGTGGTAAAGAATAACAGAGAATCTATAATTTTACACAAAATGATTCTCATGTACATGTACTTTCTAGTTGGTCACACACTGAAATTTATGATGAAATTGCATTAGGAGGTTTTGAATATTTCTTACCTATATAACTTGAAATAGATTGTGAAGAATCAATAAAATTATTGAAATAGTTTTCATTATAAGGTGGAAAAATTTTCTGTATGATAACATAACATTTCAGATAAATTTAGGAATACTGCAAGTGAATTAATGTAAAATTAAATTATCATGGAACTTCAGGCAAATTATATAATTTCATTTTTATTCATGTGGAAGAATAGAAACATAAACTAGTGGAGACAGTAGAATATTTTAGAGAGAAATAGTCAATTTAAGTGCAAGTAACTAAGAACGATTGTTGATAGGTGTTAAAAAAAAGAACTCCCCCCCCCAATTTTTTTAATTATTGTGAAAGGTAATATACTTATTCGAGAAAACAGTATCTAAATATTTATCTTTTTTTCAGATTGAGAGTATATTGTCTTAAATTGTGACTCAAATATTTTGTCATTCTTGATTACAGTTGAGATTTTACTTAATATTACATTACATAAACCATTAGCTGAGAACAACTGAAGCATATTGCAAACCACTAAACATAATCTTTTTTAAAGAGTGAAGACTGGAAATGAGCTTTCAATTTTTTATGACAAAATTCCATTAGTGGTGGTTTATATATTTTTAGCCAGAAAGAATTTTTTTGCCAAATAATACCATATGTAAAACTGCAACTTAGAAATAGTTTTAAAAATTGATTAGAGTGATGCTGGTGGACCCAGAGTCCAATTTTCTTGGACACTTAGTTCTCTCCTTTTTTTCACCCAACGAGGCTCAATAACCTAGAACTCTGGGCTTTGGAAGAGCAGTTTGAAAATCAGTACCTTATTGCATAAAGTATGTAACTGCAGCATATGCAGTAAATTATTCTATAAATGGAGACATTAACTTATAATGAATATTTGAGAGACATTATTAAAATTTTTTCATTTATGTATATAAAATACAAATGATTGTTTTCTTACCAATAGAAATTAAATCTTTGCATCCTAAGGAGAGTTTAGACTAGACTATGAAAAAAGGGTAGTCTAGTTTAAAATGGTGCTCCTGATTACTTAGAAATAATCAAATGAACTATGGAGCGTCTATTTAGGAAATCAATGTGCATTCTCAAGCAAATGAAATAAAGTATTGCTCCTAAGTTTGCTCAAACTGCTGCATTAAAATCCTGGCTAGAATCAGATGGTTGTGAAAAACACCGCACTGTTGATTTATCAAAATAGTAGAAAACATATTTTATTTTGGGATCTTTTTATTGAGTGTCTCACTTTGGAAAGATTTAAAATGACTGGAGTTTCAGATCTGGATGTTTCTCTGGATGTTAATGAACTGCTCAGATGTACTCAGGCGAGGTTAGCTGGAAATCTCTCCAACATGTTTGATGGCATTTATATAATGTGATTATCTTCATAGAATGTTTACCACTGAGCATCTTTCTGAGAAGCAGTCAATAAATACTTAACTGATAGTTCACAGAGCTACTAAGCTAACAGATGTCTCTGTTGACAGTCTCAATATAGCCAAAGCAGACTTACTCATCATTGTTTACAAGTTTTCCCATCTTCCCCAGTTTTCTGTCAGGCTGTCATAAACACTGTACCATCTTCTCTGAGCATGTAATCTCAGATGCACCTTACTTTTTCACTTCTCATATTCTAGTAGTCAACAAATCAAGAAAAGTTATCATTTCCCTAATTCTACAGAGCCGTAACTGTATTTTTCAACCAAAACGTGCCCTTGAGTCAGAATTGGATTATTTCACTGGCAAACCAGGCAAAGGTCTGTTGCGCCTCAGATTAACTTGTATTTTTCTAGAAAGGGATGTCTTGATAATGACATCACACTGGATGACACCAATCCTTGAAAACCTTCAAGGTAACTTGATGTTATGGAAATTATCCATGCCCCTGAGCAGATTTCATTAGACACTTTTGTGAGCCAATAGGATAATTACATTGTGCTAGGAACCACTGGAGAGAAACCAAGCATGCAAAGTCTATCACGTTAAGAACCTAAACAAGGCTTGAGTGGCAGTATTGTATTGTGATGAAGAACACAGACTCTAGAGCCAGATAGCCTGAGTTCAAATCCCTCTTCTGTTACTTACTACATGTGCAACCTTGAGCAAGTTAAATCTTTTATCTTTCGATTTCTATGTCTTAAATGAGGATTATGAAAATAACTATCTCATGAAATTGTGATAATTAAATTAGTTAATATAGGTGACTTATAGGTCCCAAGTGCCTGACACATAGTAAGCCCTATGTATATTTGCTACTGCACTTGACAGGGCATTTCTTTGTCTCGTTATTTCTCATTTCCTCATGCCACATATATTTTGAATTCATTGAGTTGAACTCCAAAAGCAGTAATGCAGAAAACACCTCTCTAGTATTCATTTGTACTAACTGATGTATGTATGTGTGTGTATGTGTGTGTGTATGTATGTATGTATATGTTGCATTTGAAAGAGAAGGAGCTGAGAATAAAGCCAGTGGTTTGGTATTTATCTGCAGGTCTATGGACTGGGTTTGAATGGCCATGTTTAAAACACCGACAGAATGACAGCTGTAAGAGAGATCTGGGAAGATGCCAAGCAGGCTGTGATGGTCAGAAGCTGAAGAAACTCTCCAGTGAGACTTAGTGAATAGCAAACAGTTACTCAGGAGTGTTGAATAACTTCTGAAGGCTGACTTTATTGATTAACCATCACTATTGCACTTTACGTTAGTCTACTTGCCTAGTTCAAATAAATCAATACCCCCTTTAATATTCGGCACTTGAACAAACAAACAAAAACATCCTATTTAGTGGGCACAAGCCCATAATAGGAAAAGCTAAGACTGAATAGTTTTTCAGGCCTCATTCTTCCACTTTTGGCTTCAGAGCAGAAAACCCTCAGTGATAGAATATTCTATCCCTGGAGCTTGGTCAGCTCCAGTGTGGTTCCTCCTAGGCCATGAGTAGCCTGGATTGATATCTTTCCAGTCCTGGGACAGCTGGAGAAAGGTCCATTCTGATGGATGGGTAATACCAACTGTAGCAGGCCAGCCAGTGAATAGAGCTCAGACCTTTCAAAGCATTTCCCCTACTGCCTTTCCAAAGACTTCTGTCTGTCAGAATCTTGCAGGTTCCTATCTCTTAAGGCTGTCACAATGAGCTAATGCCCCATTGGCTTATTTCCCCCTAGAATCGAGAAAGAGAAGAGAGGCCTCAACTACTGTGACAAGCCAGAAGACAGTAGCTTCTTGTTATTTGTGGTAATTGTGTTCTTATGTTTGAATTTTAATTGATCCAGTACATGTACATAAGTAAAAATCAGTTTAAAAACTTATAGCAAACACAGTAGCTTTCTACCCTGCTCCTCTCCACCCCAGATCTTGTCCCTTAGAGGAGAGCTGCATGCGCTTCTTTGCATCTGTATAATTTCCACTATTTCTAAAGAATCTGCTTCTGCTGCTAGCTTTTGTTTTTATTAATTTTAGGTATCTATTGGCTTCTGTTATTGTAGTTAAGGATGGATCTTATTTACATGACTTCCCCTTCCTACTGCCTCTCAATGTAGTTTTATCACTATTTTTGATTTTCACTATCAATCTTTAGAATATTTTGACCACTGAACTCCATGTAGATTGTAGCATGATTATGTTTCATATCTTTTATGATAATTTTGACAGTTCTTGTTTGTTGTTCTCTACTCTCCTGTTTTCTTCATTCTTAGGGAATTATATTTTTTCATTTATTTTCAATCTTGAGTAACTTGTTTTTGCTCCGTGAAAACTTGTAAAATTTTCTCTTTACCTTCTGTGTTAGTGTTCGATGGTTGCTGTAATAAATTAGCACAAATAGGGTGGCTTAAACAACAACAAAAAAATTATTTTCTTACAGTTCTGGAGAATAGAAGGCCAAAATCTGCATCACTGGGCCGAAATCAAGGTGTTGGCAGAGGTGCACTCCCTCTAGAGGCTCTAGGGGAGATTCCACCCTTTGCCTCTTCCAGTTCCTTAATGTGCTACAGACATTTGCTTTAAATGTTTAGTGGATCATTAAAATAGACGAGCAATGAATAGCAATCAGAATAAATCTTGTTTTCCAGGCTCTGATGGCATTCCTTGAGACTGGACATCACTCCAATGGTTGTCACTGTGGTCACATGGCCTTTTCTTCTATGTGTAGTGTCTGTCTGATGCTCTCTTATATACACATATGATGGCATTTAGGCCCCATCCAGATAATCCAGGATAATCTCACATCAAGATTCTCAATTTAATCACAACTGCAGACTTTACTATTCAAAGTAATATTCATAGGTGCCAGGGATTAGGAATTGCTATCTTTGTGGGTCATTATTCAGCGTACTACACCTTCAAATTCCATTATTGCCATGTATGCCCTGCTGTGTGACTTGTAAAATCTTCCTGATCCTCAGTAAGAACCTTAAACGTACAGATTCAAAACATTTTTTAAAATCACAACTTTTTTTGTTATAATTTCTTTAATTTTTTTCTTTGTTACTTTTTTTTTCCCTGAAATTTCATGATTTACTTATTAGGTATTTTAGATCTATTTTTTTCTTTTTCCTTATGATTACCTTCTCCGTAATTTTTTTTCTTTTGAGATATGTCTTCCTCTGGATCTTTAAAGACACTAATTGGGTTCCCAATAGTGGCCATTCTTTCAATTAAACTATTTAATTTTTTTAAAGAAAAATATCTAGTTATTTTTGACTCACAGAAATCTTAATGTATTTAAATCATAGGTTCTTTAATTTTGGATGCTGTCTGATCTAGTAGTTTTGATGTTCTATTTGATCTTTCTCTTCTTTTTATGCTTATCGTTACTTTTTTTTTCTCTGTCTTGAGTGCATTGTGCTTTTATTATTTTTATTTACCGTTGGGGCTTATGTTTAGCTGCTGGGATATCTTAAAGTAGCCTCTGCTGCTATGGTCTTATTTCTTCACATCTAGTAGTTTTTGATAGTGTACTAGATATTGGAAAACATATTTATGAAAGTCTGATTTTTTTTTTCTTTAAAAGTTTTGGATTTTGAGCTGGCAGGCAGGCAATTTACTGGTGGATCATCACAATTCTTTGAAACCTGTTTTTAAGCTATATCAACTTTATTAAAGTTCTAGGGTAGATCTTCTATAGCTAGAGTAGTTCTACTTCTAAGCTATGGCCTTTGTAAGAAGTCTTAACTGAGTGCCTGGGATGTTTAGCAAGGTCTTTCCATGGTGGCTGGTCAGAATTTCTGTTTCTTCCAGCAATTTGAAAGCACAAGAATATATATTTTACTTCACAAATACCTAGCAGTTGTTCTCTACTATCTTCCTGAGTCTCATCATGTGCATGCATGGCTTTAGAATTTAGCCAAAGTAGTAAGAGGACCCCTATACAGATTTGTGAGGTCTTTGTCTTCATGGCTTCCTTGTCTGCAGTAGCCAGTTTCATACACTTCAGCCTCCTTAGCAACTACAAACATTGATTTCTGCTTCCTCAGCTCAATGATACTGCTGTGTTCTGCTTAACTTGCTTCCCTGCATTATAGTCTGGAAAGATTTCCCATGTAGAAATTCCGGCCAGTGATGGGGCTTATTTGTGTGTTTCCTCTTTCTCAGGGATCAGAGTTTTGTGCTGCCTTTTCACTAATGTCTGATGATATTGCTATGTGTATTGTCCAGTTTTACAGTCATTTACCATGGGAGGAATAGTCTGGTACCACTTACTTTATTATATTTATAATCAGACATTTTCCTGCTGCCAACTTAATATATTCACTTGAATATTTTAAAGGCATTTCAAATGCAACATGTCTAAGCAAAAAATATTAATGGTCCTCTTTTCCCAAATCTGGTTCAGTTATACAAGTTGGAAACTTAGAAATCATCTTTGATGTTTCCTTTTTTCTCATCTTCCACATCCAGTGAATCATCAAGATACCTAAGTATCTCTTGAATTTATACTTCTCTCCATCTTCACCACTCACCTGTTAGATGAAGCATCATGTTGAAATAGCTTCCCAACTGATTTATTTAATAGTTAACTCTTGACTCCTCTATCAGTTTATCTTCTCATTGTAGCCTGGCTGATCTTGTCTAAAAGTAAACTGGGTCATGTTTTTCTCTTCTCCACATCTTGGTTTGAATCCTTCAATGGCTTTCCATTGGTCATAGAATGTGGGCAAAACTCCTTAACATGGTCTTGTAATCTCTGCATGATCTGTTCTCCACCTACTGGACAGCTTTGTTAAAGATCTCATTTACTTTATTCTCTTCACTCCATTCCATGAGATTTTGCTCATGCTATTCTCCTAGGAATGGTTTTCTTTCATCTATTTAGTTAATTTTCTATCACCTTTTAGGACTCAGTCTTATTATTTATCTCTTCTTTACAGAAAATTCCTGACTAGGTCAAATTCCTAAATTAATATGTTCAAATTCATATATATCAATTTAAATTTCACATTTGTGTGACTTCTTTAATGTCTTATCCTCTGCTACAGTAAATACTATAAAAGCAGTTTCATTAATATTTTTTGCCCATACTTAGCAGAATGTCTGAAATAGAAGTGATAACGTAATATTGCTTGAATAAGAAAATGTGCTCAAAATCAAGAAGATGGTATCTGTAGGTACATTACTGCCCATAGCTGTTATCATATGAGAATTGCAGGCATAGTTTCCATTAGAAACATAAAGTTCATATTTATATCAGTGTCAGAACTGTCACAATACCAATTTCTAAATTGGATGGCAGCTCTCTTTTAAGTAAATTCTGCTAATATCAGGTCATAAATAAATACTTAAAAGTTTCTTGCTTTTTTTTCAGAATTTAAATACTAAAATCCCAAAAGCAGGTACAAAAAGTATTTCTAACATCATACAAGTGTTAAATTTACACATAAAATGAACAACATCTAAAGTTATATTTAGTAGCTGTATACTATTATTCTATCATACTTATATTAACTTATGCTGGTTTGCTTGTATGCCAGACACTATTTGAAGTGCTTTGAAAGTATTAACTCATTTAACTATTAAAGCAACATTATGAAGAAGGTATTATAATTATTATTTCCACTCTATAGATGAAGAAACAGAGGTACAGATATATTAGATAATTTTATAATGTTCAACAACAGAATCAAGATAAAAACCCAGGCTTGTTGGCTTTAGAGAGTTTAATAATTTTGTAGATTCTTTTTGTGTGGCTTCTGGATTCTAGCCAGTTTCTTGAAAGTCACAGTAACTTGACAGTGAAAGTTTGGCCCATTTATATGACAGAGTTTTATTATACCTAGTCTTTGAAAATCCATATGTCCTTCTACATCTCAGTAAAGAAGGAGGTGAGACAATTGAATATGTATGTGGAGATAGGGATAGGTACATCGTTAACATTCTATGTGGTATGTTTTTCTTACCTCATGCTTCCCTTGAAGAAAAATAGTGTTGACTCTGAAATATTTGTGGGGGTTGTAAAATGGGCAGAATTTAAGGATTTCAATATAACCTATTAGATTGAATGAGCACAGCCAGAAAATTAGTTAAATACACTCAATTTGGTAAATGGTCTGTCATAGGACTCAATTTAAAAAATCCTTTTAAGCAGAATTTAGGTTTTGTGGATTTGGCAAGGTATCAAATCTTATGAAATATTTGGAGGTCTTAATTCAGCAGTGGACTCAAAATAGATTCTCCTTAATGAGAGTTAAAAGATAAAAGGCAAAAATCGAAATACAGCTTGCTGTAATGTTTCATGAAATTGCCAGATTGCCAGATGATACTTAATTGGAAGCTCAGAAAATAATGATGAGCAACCTACTCAGAAAAAATATTTTTCGTCTAAATTCCAGAAGAAGGAGGTTGCACACACAGTAGACTGGAGACATCTAAAAATGAGTTTGTGAAAAACAAAACACTAGTCCCTCTAAACAAAAACAGGCATACAAACAAAAAATAGAAACTAGCTATTTACATTAACATATCACTACATTTTTTGAGAAGGACAGAATTTACTCAGACTGAAAAATGAAAAGTAGCTCTAGTGCTTCTGTGCAATAGGGTGTCTCTGTACTTAGCAGGGACTGCTGAAAGTCTTTCATCAAAGTATATAATATAATTGCTCTATTTAAGAATTACAGCTTGGCATCCAATGTGTCCAATTTTGTCCTTACTTGAGGGAGAAGAAAAAGTGTGATCAGGATACTAGAAATCTTGTTCTGGAAATTCAGAGTTGCATTGCTTTTCTTGTAATTACCATCTTAACCTCTGGGTATATTTTATTAGAGGGACAAGAAAAATTCCAGGGATCCTGTAAAGTTGTACCATCTAATACAAGTGGCAATTTAAATTCAAATTTAAATAATTAAAGTTAAATAAAATTAGAAATTTAATTCATCAGTTGCATTGGCCACATTTTAATTTCTCAATAGCTTCTTGTAGCTAGTTGCTACAGTATTGAACAGATCAAATATAAAGAATATTGGACAGCACAGACACTAAGCATTCCCCCATCATCTTAGAAAGTTATATTGCACAGTGCTACTTTTGAGTACTTATATTTGGTCATCTCAGTTCTATTTTCTTATTTTTATTTTTATTTATTTTTTAGAGATAGGGTCTTGCAATATTGCCTGGGCTGGCCTTAAACACCTGGCCTCAAGTGATCCTTCCACTTCAGCCTCCCAAATCTCTGGGATTACGTGTGTGAACCATCGTGCCTGACCTCAGTTCTGTTTTCAGTTTCCATGGTTTTATTCTATTTGTCTGAAACTCATATTAATTTTCTATGTGGATATATTGTAGTGAAAATGTCTTTCCATTATTCATTTCTTAAAACTCACCACTAATCTGTGGATATTAAGACTTAATTTACAGGGTTTTTAACGAGCATTAAAGTGAAATAATATAAGAAAACCATCTGACGCATAGTACATTTGCAATGAATACTAATTTCCATTCTTTATAATATAATCTTTTTTTCAATGATAATAGATCATTCTCCTTGGGGAATCTGGTGAAGGTTATGAGAACTAAGCGCTGATTTTTTTTGTCTTATGCAAATTCCTATCTAAGGGGTTTGGGGAGTCATGCCCTACAAACCATAAATTCTTATCAGATGGGTTTTATTTAACTCTATTTATCATGACTTACTTTCCAACCTGACTCTGGCATAATATTATGAGACGAGAAAGAAAATCAAAATTTTTAACCCCAAACCATATTTCTTTGCCATATCTTAAAATGGCCCTGCAAAGCTGACCTTTGTGGGGGAAAATTTGCATCTGTAAAGAATCTCTGTTAACATAGCTAGATCTTTTTCTTCCAGGCCCTCCCAATCCTAAAGAGATTAACTAAAAGTCTAGCACCTCTTAAAGATCTGAATAGGAAACACTTGTCATCTATTGTCTCTAAGGGCAGCCATTGTAAGACTTCAAAAGAAACTTGGTCGCCACAATCTTTCATCTTAACCTGAATATTTCCTTTCTACTGATCCCAGGTCTTTAGACAAACTCAACTAATTATCAACTAGAAATGTTTAAATTTACCTATAGCCTGGAAGCCTCCCCCTACCCCCCAGTGCCCTTTTGAGTTGTCCCACCTTTCTGGACCAAAACATTGTATTTCTTAGATGTATTTTGATTGATGTCTCATGCCTTTCTAAAATGTGTAAAATCAAGCAGTGCCTGAGCACCTTGGGCTTATGTTCTCAGGACCTTCTGAGGGCTGTGTCATGGGCCATGGTCACTCATATTTGGGTCAGAATAAATCTTTTCAAATATTTTATACAGTTTGACTCTTCATTGACAGTCATAGGAGAAATATATATATATACTATGAGTTTAGAGAAAGCCTGTTTTGACTTCTGCATGACTTTCATCTAATATTTGTGTCTTCTATGCTCCTTCTATGTTATCCTGTCATAGTACTTTTTAGGGAGTGTACTGTTCCTGGTCTCTATGCCCTTTTCAGGCCACAGCTTCTGTATTTATCCATTTACCATCAAAATTGGGCAAGGGAATAACAGGTGACATTAAGTGGCTCACTTATGCGTTAAATATGCTTCTCCCTGCCTCTGTTGTATATTAGTAGCTTTATCTCCTCCTGATAATCAAATTCAATTACCTCTACCAACCAGGTGATTTTTCTTGTCTGCTGCTCCTTTGTTATGTGAAGCCCAAAGGGCTAGACTGACAGCCATAGATTAAAGTTCATGGGGACTCTTGCTGTTTCCCCTAGTAGAAGCTTTATTTCTTTGGTAGTGAGGACTTCTCAACCTGCAGAACCCAGCACTGTGAGGCAGGAAACAAAAATTCCCCATGCGGTGGTTCATGGGGAGTGATATAAGTGAGATGATCTATTCTTCCATCTCTTGGTTTTCAGACCGATGCATTTACGTCTTGAGGACAGAGCCATTATCTATGTATATGTGTGTATGTGTGTATGTGTGTGTATGTGCATATTGCATTCTGGAGAACAGTGGCCCATTCTTGTAGGGTATTGTCTCTGAGCTGGTGCCTTAGCCATACCTTCTTGAGTAGGCTTTTCTTTGCTTTAGCAGGCTGGCTAATTCTGGGCAATGCCGTATGTGAGAAGACCATGGAATCTCAAGCTCATGTGTCTACTGCTGTGCTTCCACTGGTCAGATGTGACTTTGTGTGAGATTCCATGTTGATAGAGCAAACATCTTTAAACTTTTGGATAACAATATCGTCTAAGGCCCTATAGAAAGGAATGGCAGCGCAGTGGCTCATGCCTGTAATCCCAGCACTTTGGGAGGCCAAGGCAGGCGGATCACCTGAGGCCAGGAGTTCAAGACCAGCCTGACCAACATGCTGAAATCCTATCTCTACTAAAAAATGCCAAAATTAGCCAGGCATGGTGGCATGTGCCTGTAATCTCAGCTACTCAGGAGGCTGAGGTAGGAGAATCGTTTGAAACCGGGAGGTGGAGGTTGCAGTGAGCCAAGATTGTGCCACTGCACTCCAGCCTGGGTGACAGAGTGAAACTCTGTCTCAAAAAAAAAAAAAAAAAAAAAGAAAGAAAGAAAGAAAAAAGAAATGGCAACCTATATCTTAATATGCTTTATAGCAGGAAAAATAAATCATTGCTCTTCCAGGGTAGAAGGTGTCAACTTGCCACGAAGTATCTCCTTCATGTCCTTGAAAGTCTCCTTCTTTTACCCTTAGTCTTTAATTGCTATTTACTTACCCTCAGCTATTTTTAAATCATATTTTCTAAAGCATGGTCTCCAGCAGCAGCCATCCGATTCCATTGTCATTATAATTTTACTATTTTCCCAACACTTCTCAAACTGTAGATTAATTCTGCCATGCATATCCATGTGAAGAGACCACCAAACGGGCTTTGTGTGAGCAACAAGGCTGTTTATTTCATCTGGGTGCAGGTGGGCTGAGTCCAAAAAGAGAGTCAGCAAAGGGAGATGGGGGTGGGGCCATTTTATAGGATATGGGTAGGTGGTGGAAAATTACAGTCAAAGGGGGTTGTTCTCTGGTGGGCAGGGGCGGGGATCACAAGGTGCTCAGTAGGGGAGCTTTTGAGCCAATATAAGCCAGGAAAAGGAATTTCACAAGGTAATGTCATCAGTTCAGGCAGAAACTGGCCATTTTCACTTCTTTTGTGATTCTTCAGTTACTTCAGGCCGTGTGGATGTGGATGTGTATGTGCAGGCTTGGGCTCAGAGGCCTGACAAATTCCATATACTTGTGTAATTCCTTCCATTTGTATGTCATCCCGATTTACCACCAGTCAGAGGTTAATATTTATGCTGCCATGCTAATACCTTGTGTTGGGCACTTTGTTCCTATTCCCAACCTTCTTAGAAAAGCGTTCCTTATGACCAGCCAACCAGCAGCTGATTAAGTTCCAGAATTTAGTAACTATTGTAGCTTGGATTTCCTGGGAGGTCAATTCTGAGACTGTGATTAATATGAAAGGAAGTTTACTAGGGAGCTGATATGGTTTGAATCTATATCCCCACTCAGATCTCATGTTGAATTATAATCCTCAATGTTGGAGGTGGGGCCTGGTGGGAGGTGATTGAATCATAAGTGTAGATCCTTCACCAATAGTTTAGCACCATCCTTTCGTTGCTGTTCTCTTGATAGATTTTCATGAGATCTGGTTGTTTTAAAG
Organism: Theropithecus gelada; assembly: GCF_003255815.1. NCBI lineage: Eukaryota > Metazoa > Chordata > Mammalia > Primates > Cercopithecidae > Theropithecus > Theropithecus gelada. Next base: position 84,126,869 of record NC_037676.1, read on the forward strand.
TGTATGGCACCTTCCCACACTCTCTTCCTCCTACTCTGGCCATGTAAAGACATGCCCGCTTCCTTTTGCTTTCCATCATGATTGTAAGTTTCTTGAGGCCCCTTCAGCCATGCTTCTTGTACAGTCTTGGAACCATGAGCCAATTAAACCTCTTTTATTTATAAATTACCCAGTCTCAGGTATTTCTTTATAACAGTGCAAGAACAGACTAATACAAGAGTACGCTCAGAATTAAACCTGCAAATAGGCTTGTCATATTAGCAAATAATAATACAGGACTGCCAATTAAATTTAAATTTTTGGTAAACAATGAGTAATTTTTAATATAAAATACAGTATTTGGGACACAATTATCTGAAATTCAAGTTTAACTGAGTGTCCTGTATTTTATGTGACTACTCTATCAGTGGAGGAAGGGAAAGAAGTTAACAGTATCTTTAGCCTCAGCTGGCCCTGTAGAGAACTCTGAAGTTAGGCTGCATCTTCAATTTTGTCACTAATTGGGGCAAGGAGGCTGAATTCTATGTCCTAGAATTTACCAGTCATTGGGTGTAGACTGTAGCTGAGAGAGAATCATGACCTTGGGGAAGGCAGCTCTCTTCAGCTGAGATTAATTTGCTGAGAAAGCTGGCAGCTGAGGGTTGTCAGTCAACAGTACTCCCAGAAGCCAGGGGAATACAGTCCTGAAGGGAGTACCTGGCAGGGTACATCAGAGTGTCTATTTTAATCATCATCATTGTTATCAACATCCTCATTCTTTATCTCTTCTCATGTAAATGCTCTTAAGGTTATGTGAAAAACCACTTTGGTAACAGTTCCCAACCAGGGTCTTTGTCACTGCTAAAGGTTGTGGATGAAGGTCATCTCCCTGAATAAGGCCTTGATGCTAGTTTCTAAGACCCTTGCTCTCCCTCCCTAAACTCTATGGTATACCATCCACAGATCAGGGTCCTGCCATTGCTCTGGAGACCACACAGGAACTCTTGCTCAGAACAAGCCTTGTTTGTGGCCTTGGATACTTATTCCTATATGTTCTTTCTTCTTATACTAATGGGGGTCAAGACTTTGGATTAAGGCTGAACAGTTCCTCTATGTTCTTGATTTTATCTTGGCTTCTCTCTTCTGGGACTTTAATCCATTTACTTTTCCCTCTTTCCTGCACTTTTGAGTTCTCTTCAGCTTAATAGAATTCAAGTCTCATATACTAAAAGGCACATACTCTTGACCCATATTTTCTTTAGCTTCAATTTAGTCAATCCTCTTGCATCTTTAGTCCTTTAAAAGTAATCTGTGCTTGCTATTTATTCTCTCTCATTTTCTCTACTTCCTGCCATTTGGCTTACAACAATCCTCACCCACTAAAGGGGCAAAAGGCTACTAGTTTCCTCATAATTGCCTAAGCCAGTGACCACTCTTTCAGCCTTTATTTTCCTGGAATTTCCTATTGTATTTGAAGTCATAGTTTAACCCCTCCTTTTGAGAGTCTTTACTACCTTGATTCTACAACTCTACAATCTCCTGGCTCCCTTCATTTCTCAGGACTTACTCCTCTCACTTCATCTTTTGCTTTTGTGCCTTAAATGTTAGTGTTGTTTTATTTTATCTCAGCTCTCTTATGATTCTATATATTCTTCCTGAATAATACTATTTCCTCTATAGCTTCAACTAACATTTATATGCTGCTTACTCTTGATTTTATCTCTCCACCTAAGATCTTTCCAAAAATGTACAGATTTGAAACTTAAGTTTGTATATTCAACTCTTCATAAGTTATTTCTATTTGAGTGTTCCACAGATGCCTTGAGGGTAATATGGACAAAACTGAAATGGCCACAATACTAGATCTTCTTCCATATATAAGTTTTTAACACTCAGACACCCAAACTTGAATTCTTAGAGCTATCTCTGATTCCTTTTTTCTCCTCTTTTTTTATATTCAATAAGTCATCTAGAGTTCATGTCCTTTGCAGGGACATGGATGAAGCTGGAAACCATCATTCTCAGCAAACTATCACAAGGACAGAAAACTAAACACCACGTGTTCTTACTCATAGGTGGGAATTGTTCAGCTGAACAATTGAACAAGATCACTTGGACACAGGGCAGGGAACATCACACACCGGGGCCTGTCACGGGGTAGGGGGCTGTGGGAGGGATAGCATTAGGAGAAATACATAATGTAAATGACGAGTTGATGGGTGCAGCAAACCAACATGGCACATGTATACCTATGTATCAAACCTGCACATTGTACACATGTACCCTAGAACTTAAAGTACAATAATAATAAAAATATATATATATATGTCATATAGTCCTCATAATTTTACCTTCTAAATAATTGTGGAATTTCTCTCTTTCACAGTCTAATCTTTCTCACATTTTTCTTCCACAGAACTGCTACAGTGATCTGAAATAAAAATATAACAATGGCAGTCTCTTGACTAAAATCCCTTATTGGTTCTCCATCAAGTATAATTTGAAGTCAAAGATGAAACTTTCACTCTAGAACTAGACTTATCATCCTTCCACACACAACTAGAAAACTGGACTACATATGCAGCAACAAGTTTTGGATATTGATCAAGCAGTTGGCACAGTTCTGAAAGAAGGAAAACAAATAAGATAAGCCTACAGTCAGATAAGTCCCAGCTTTCTGCTTTCAGGCACTTTCTAAACTACAGTGCAGGGATGGTTATCTCCATCAGAGCACAGTGGTATCATTGAGTTAAGCAGACAGAGTCTAGTGTACAGGAAGATTGATGCATCTGGAATTTGTGAACAGAATAACAAAGAGGTTAAAGTTGCATGGAGAAAGAATGTCAAAAATCTGTATAGGAATCCCATAGAGTTTGTTGCTAAATACTAAGCTGTGCATATGTCAAAGAAACTCCCCGAGGCCAAGCAAAAAAACTGCTAGAAAGCTGTAAATTGAAAAGTTTCCAGAATTCATACAGGGTTGGGAGACATTTGAGTTTTGGTCAGTTAGAATCAAGAGTCTTTTTGAACACCTGGCCTTTAGGGGTGATGTCAAAGGGGCTATACCTTAGTCATGTGCCTAAATTGTCTTTTTCAACTGAGGTTCTATGAAACATAATATGAATAAGTATTTTCTTAATTCTCTCAAGGTTGGTATAATACCATTCTAAATACATTAGAGAGAAATTAATTCATTACCTACAGCATTGCCTTAGACATTAGGGTTTAATTCTCTTGTGGAACATCCATTGAGAGGGAGTATTTTAATATCCTCTCTTCAAAGTTTAAAAACAAGTTTCAAAAGGATCAACTAAATATATTGCCTGCCAGACCAAAATCTAGCCCCTAGCAATGTAAAATACACAATATCTGTCACCTAATCAAAAATTCCTAGACCCTGACATTCAGAATTTACAAGGAACTTAAATATATTTACAAGAAAGAAACAACCCCATCAAAAAGTGGGCAGAGAATATGAACAGATACTTCTCAAAAGAAGACATTTATGTGGCTAACAAACATGAAAAAAAGCCCAACATCACTGATCATCAGATAAATGCAAATCAAAACCACACCAGTCAGAATGGTGATTATTAAAAAGTCAGGAAACAATAGATACTGGCAAGGCTGTGGATAAATAGCAACACTTTTAAACAGTTGGTGGGAATGTAAATTAGTTCAAGTACTGTAGAAGACAGTATAGCGATTCCTCAAAGATCTAGAACCAGAAATACCATTTGACCCTGCAGTCCCATTATTGGGTATGTACCCAAAAGAATATAAATCATTTTACTATGAAGACACATGCATGTGTATATTTATTGCAGCACTATTTACAATAGCAAAGACATGGATCCAACCCAAATGCCCATCAATGATAGACTGAATAAAGAAAATGTGGCACATATATACTATGGAATACTATGCAGTCATAAAAAGGAAAGAGATCATGTCCTTTGCAGGGACATGGATGAAATTCAACAAAATTATGTTTTAGGGTAAAGATTTTGTGGTCCATAAGCCATTCTCTTCGAAGGAATTTATGATGGAAGCCAACTAGAGAGATATGTGTCTTCCTATCTTTGCAGTTATCTGTTTAGAAACAAAAAGGAAGATAGTTTTTGTGTGACTCTGTTCCCAAGCTGAACTTCCCTTTGATACAGTGAGTTTGATGTCCCAAAATTTTATTTTCCTTTCACAGTCTCAGTGAACTTTGGGACAATATCAAGCAGTCTATCAAATATGTGTTTTCAGTCCCAGAGAAGGGAAAAGCAGAATAAAAATTATTTAAAGTCCACGACAATTTACATCTCTCACTATGCATTTAATAATCTAGCTTTTGCCTGTCTTTCAAGTTTCAAATCTAAACCATTTCCTGACATTCAGTTTTCTCTTCAGTTCACTACATGACTCAGTTTATCACACATACCATGCTATTTCTTATCTCCATATCTTTGTTCATTCTATAGCCTGTGCCTAGAATGCCTCTAACTCTCATACTGTGCAACCTAATTCCTACTTGTGTCATCTCCAAGGAAGCTTTCTTTATACTTTCCATTCATTTTCCACCCAACAAGAGATAGTTGTACTGTTTGGTGCTTCCAAAAATACTTTTGCATATCTCTAGTGCTGCATTAAACCATTATATTGCTGAGATCTGTTTTTCAGTCTGTTTCTTTTTTTTTCTACTAGAAGGAGTGTGTGTAATTTGTATCTCCAGCACTTAGTAGAAGAATTGGCATAAGATTATTTAAAGGAGAAACAAGTAATGACTTCATTGATCTGGCTTTAGGTCTAAGGTTGATACACATACCATTAACAATAATAAAATACCATTAACAATAATAAAAATCAAATTTCCCTTAAATCTCATTCAGTATGGCTCATATATTTGAAAATAAAAATATATTATAAATAATAAGTCTACATTTAAAATCTGAATATAATATTTTGGTAACTTGTTTGTCATATGTATGTATATAGTAGAAATATATTTATTTTTCACTGCATAAAGCTTCAGTAAATAAGTCCAGGAATCCAGATGAGGTATTATGGAATCTATAATTCAAACACTTTCAAATTTTAATATATCCAAAGAACTTTTGGGAGACATTAAAATGTAGTGTACCTTGCCTCACTTCCAGAAATTCTGATTCAGTACATCTAGACAACAGCTTAGAAATATTCATTAAAAATAACTACTCAGGAGATTCTGTTGTAAATGATATATTATGTCTGGTAGATACAAATATTTATGATCTATTGATAAAAAAATTGATTCTTTTAAGTTGTAGTTAGAGAAATGTCATTTAATAATGTATCCTACATTTTCACTTTACTAGATAAGAAAAAATTGAGGTTTAAAAGACCAACATTTACCCTCTTCTGAAATAACACACATTAACTACATTAATTTTAAAGTTCTGAATAAACTTCATACTTGAGCAGTTAATGGAGACTAGTATGAACATTTTCATAGATACAGAAAGAAAAAGCAAGCAGAATTATTCTCTTTATTATATTTTAAAATGTGTTTTCTAAAGAAGAAAACATTGTCTTTAAAATTTTTTGTTTGATTTGGAGAGCTTGATTCCTGGAGGAACAAATTGTCACTGAAGGCTCATGACTGAAAGGCTGAAGGAAGACTGCTGTAATCTATGTGCTCAGCAGTCGGTACAGAGCGAGATTTCCCACCTGATTGCTCCATTCTAAATATTGTATTAACTCAGTTACTTAAGGGTATTTTAGAGAACAAGTTAATGGGCAATCTTGTCATATTATATTACATGCAGCAATCATGCTGTGTTGAATGGCCACATAAAAGAGAAACTTTAGAAAAACTGAGCCAAATTAGAGAATGAGTGAGTTAAAGACTTATTTTTATATATAAAGTTACAAGCCATGAAATGTCTTATAGAATATTACATTTGGCCTATGTAACTTGGGCAAATAATTTACAATAGAATCTCAGAAGCGCATTATTTTGGATAAAATTTTGCGTTTAATTCATTCTTTTTGATTACACTAAGTTTCTCACATCATAGTTTACATCGCATATTCACAAGTTCTCTGAAAAACTACTTACCTACTTTTCTACCTATCCGTCTATTTATAAATTTAGTATTTAAATGTATTCATGTGAGAAATGCAAAATGCTTGTTCCTTGGTGCCGCAAAGAAATAGCACTTGAACATAAATTTAATTCTCTCAGCAAGGCAATTTTTACTTCTGTAGAAGGGTGTGACTCGCGAATGGAGTAATGTCAAGAGCACACCTGGACAGGGGAGGGGAAAGAATTCTTATTCCTGATGCAGATAGCCCCTACTGCTCTGTCGTTCCCCTATTGGCTACGACTGGATGGCACAGTCTAAGCTAATTCCGACTGGCTATTTTAAAGAGGCCAGGGGTATGAGCCAGAGTGGTGGGGTGAGTAGTTTGGTGGGAAGGATGGTTAGGAACAGGTAACTAGAGGTGACTTAGGTCAGAGCAGGTGACCAGGAGTGACTTAGGTCAAAGCAGGTGACCAGGATGAGTCAGGATGGAGCAGTGACCAGGGAACAGATGTGAACTACTGATTAAGACTCGTGGGAAAGTTGTTTACTGAAATTAGAGGCAAGGGAGCGAAGAGAACCAGGAAGTTAAACTTTAAAATGGAGAATCAAAGAATAAGAGAGCTGAACATATGAAGAGAAACTTGGGGTTCATTATATTTAACATTCACAAAATTTGGAAATGAAATTCTCCAAGAAGATGGTATTTCAATTCTAGAGGGTCCTAAAACCCCTATCCCAATATAGATCAGGTGTGGTAGAATCTTGAGTCATTTTCAGTCAGGTCCATTGTACTCTCTATTCCTCAAAAGACCAGGTATTCCTTTCTTGGATCAGACTACTGAGGGTCTCATTGGATATCTGATTCATGGGTCAGCAAATATGGAATATGTAATTGCCACCATAACAATTATAACAAAGAGGAAAACAAATGTCAATGTGAACATAAAAATGAATATTAATGGCTCATTGAAACCAATATAATATTGAACCACATGATTTCACCACCTCCATTTTCCATGCAGATCTCTATGTCAATCTTTTTTGATTCATTTAGGTTTTTATATTCCTTTTCTTTTTTAATACTTTATTCATTATGGAAATGTATTTAGTTTTATTAAAATATGCTCAATAAATTTAAATCACTTATAATTAAACTCTTTTTTAAACTTTTAATTTTTTGTTTTAGATTCAGGGAGTACATATTTATGTTTGTTACATGGGTACATTGCCTACCGGTGGGAATTGGCCTTCTAGTGTACCCGTTACTCAAACAGTGAACACCGTACCTCACAGGTAAGTTTTCAGTCCTCACCCTCACTCCCACCCTCCTTCCTTTTGGAGTCCCCAGTGTCTATTATTTCCATGTTTATGTCCATGACTTACAATTAAACTCTTAAAATATGTTCACCCTGAAGGAGAGTAGAGTATCTCACCCCCAAATATACTTTTTTGGTATATTTTGAGATGAATATTCAGAGGGGCTACAGACACAGGAATAGTTCTGAAGAGTTGTCCTTTTGTGGAGGAGATTTACATATGTAGAGGAAATCTACATTACTGAAGTAAACAGTAGATGCGAACAGGATTTCCATGAGACCTTATCTACATTATCTTGATCTAGGTAAGATTAACTTAGGAAAAAGAGACACTTTTGAAGCTCTAACAGAGAAACTTTCACTATAGGCTATTATCTAATCTGAGAGCTGCTACCTGAGAGATTTCATCTGCATAACAAGATAGTTTTTATTTGATATGCAATTCCTCCCCTCTCCCTCCCATAACTGATCTCCAGGCTCCAAGCCTCTATTCCTTTCCAAATGGTATTAAAACTTCAATACTCTCAAAGAAGTGTGAGATTTCTTTGAGTCTCATACTTTTGTGTGTGGCCTCCATGCCTATGCATGCAATAAGTTTTTTCTCCTGATAGTCTATTGTGCCAACCTCAAGTAATCAAAAGAGTCAGAATCTAATTTAAAGAGAGTTTATTCAGGTGCAGAATTTGAGGATAACCTTCTTGGAAATACCAACTCCTAAGGGATGGAATCAGCATTCAGAAGTATGGAAGTTAAGGTTTCATTTAGATAGGCAGAGGCAGATGAGTTTTTAGCAGGATTACAACATTTTACATAGAAGGCTAGAGCATAATTACAGCAATAAGATTGGTTACAGTTGGTGTTTCTTTTGGGGAAGGATACATTTAACATTTTTTACAGAGGGCATAATAGTCATGGGTTTTGTCATCTGGTCTAAGCAAAGCAGGACAACAAAGGAGAAGTTAATCTATAACAAGGGTCATTAAAAGGCAGAGATTTGTGTCCCTGATATCATTTAATTCTGTCTAGTCACTGTGAAGAACAAGATAAATAAGAAAGTGAGTTAATTTATAATCTGAGAAACAGAAGTTGTAACCATATGTGACTCAGATCACAGTCACATCTTTCTTAAGGCTTAAAGTGTTTCAGGGGTTCCAACAGCTTTTAACTTGTGTTTATTTTCACAATTGTCAAATCATTTCAGCAGACTTAGACTCAAATTTTCAGAGGCAAAGTTTCAATTTCCCTAAAACCCTCAGCTTTGCCTTTCCCATGCACTGGTTAATTGTGGTTTATGCCTAACTACCTCCTGTATCAATCTTGAGTTTTAGAGAATGTTTCCAGAAGGGATTAAGGCACCTTTGAATTCCATTTAGTACATGTCCAACAGATTGTTACTTCTCCTTTCCTTATTTTTCTTTGTAGGACCAGCAATCACCCTCTTCTTTTGATGCCTGGTTTATATCTTTGAGCTCAGCTCTAGTAAAATCTACCTGCCACTCTTACTCTTTTATGCATAAATCTTTGTTTTGAGCAATGTAGCAGCTTGCTTATGCATGGTGGCTTTGGAATCAGACAGCCTTGGTTTAAATCCCTATCCTATCACTTGCTAGGTATGAACAATTTAGATATCCTTTCTAAGTATTGGTTTAAAAATCTATAAAATGGGGATTCTTTGAGGTTTAATTGAGGTTTAATTGAGATAGTAAAGGTAAAATACCCGGCACATAATAAATATTCAATACATGTAATTCATAGTTGTTATCATTGCTATTACTGTTATGGTAGGTAGCTAGTCAGAAATGAGCAGGGCAGGAGAGGCTCCCCATCCCACCAGAAATGTCAGGCAACCATCTGGTGATGGTCAGGTAGTTGTTAAACTGCCTCTCTAAAATAATAATCGATCACAGCCAGTGCCAGGGAAAGGCAGTCTCCCAATAAACAGAAACACCTGAAACTGGTGATTAGCAGTTTCCCCATAAGATCTCAGGAGCTGGGCAAGTGTGCTCCCGCATGTACACTAAGAGGCAAAAAGGTGGAGTTTAACTGGCATATGACCATCTAGGAACATTTGGACTGCTAAGGGAAGAACGCCTCTAGTAAGCATGCGTACAACTCCATTAAACACGCTGTGCATGCCGCCCCTTCCAAATGCTGATAAGTCATTGCACATGCAGGCAGCCCACCCCAAAGGAAGAATCAGGGGAGAAGGGACGCAAGACCCTGGAAGCATACTAACATATAAAACCCCAAGTCAAAGGTCAAACAGTACACTCGATCTCCCAAGTAGTCTGCTTGGTCCTCTTCCAAATGTACTTTCTCTCATTCTTGCTCCCAAAGTGCTGGGATTACAGATGGGAGCCACCACGCCCGGCTCTCTAAACCTTTTTTTTTTTTTTTGAGACAGAGTTTTGCTCTTGTGGTGCAGGCTGGAGTGTAATGTCTCCATCTCGGCTCACTGCAACCTCCGCTTCCCGGGTTCAAGTGATTCTCACGTCTCAGCCTCCCGAGTAGCTGGGATTACAGGCATGTGCCACCATGCCTGGCTAATTTTGTAGTTTTAGTAGAGACAGGGTTTCACCATGTTGGTCAGGATAGTCTCAAACTCCTGACCTCAGGTGATCCACCTGCCTCGGCCTCCCAAAATGTTAGGATTACAGGCCTGAACCACTGTGCCCGGCCTAAAGATTTTCAAAAAACTTTCACTCTTGCTGTAAAAGTTGCCTTGGTCTCACCTTCTGCCTTATGCCCCTCAGTTGAATTCTTTCTTCTGAGGAGGCAAGAATTGAGGTTGCTGCAGGCCGATACAGATTCATGGCCACTTTGGTGCTGTGTGACTTGGATATGTTCCCTCCTGCTAACATTATCTCCTGTGCTTTCCAAGGTTTCTGGGATTTCTGCTTTTAACTTTTTGTTGGATCTCTGCAACTGTGCTATACTGAGAGTGATTTAGAAGAAGTAACAAAGCTGTTTGGATCATCATGTACTACCACTCTTTTCTCTTAATACCATGTTTCAACTGACTATATAAGTCTCCTCCCACTGCCAATTTCTAGGAAATTTAAGAATGGCTGGCTCCTGAAGACTGGAAACATGCCTACAGAGACTGCCTGTTCCATTTCTCAGTTCTGGTACAAGTTGTATAAAATACTGGGTTCTATAATCCTGCAATCATTAACATAACAGAATCTACCTTTACATATAGTAATTGTCAATACATGCATTTCAGAGCAGAAAGGTTGTTTAGAACACACCACTCTAAAGTATTTATTAGCTGCTAGGTGGCTATGTGAGAAGAGTAGATTTTACTTGAAGTCAAGTTGTAGATATGGAGTATAAGCCAAAAATATGCTTATTTCTTCAAGGCTTTGGTCAGAAATAGAGTATTCATGAGACACAGGTGAAAGTAAATGTGTAATAACAAGGACCTAGTGAGGCAAAGGATTTGTTCACAGGTGAATCCAGTGTGCCTGGAGGAAGGTTGAAGCTGAGAAGACTGCAAGACAGTTGGGGTTTTCAGGATCTAAGCTCATCGAATAATGCAAAATTACAAACTTTTAATTACATCTTCCTTATAAAGTTTGAGGTCTAAGATTTCTAAAGCTGTGTTAAAATAGCCTGGACTTTTGAACCACATACAGTAAGAAAGACTACCAGTGGAGAAAAGGGCTTATGAATACTAAAATTGTATCTTTGAAGGAGAAATATTCTCTATTATTTTAAGTGGTGACAGCTAAATTTTAATGGGAAGATTGTGGATGGCTCAGAAATTCTGTTGGAGATTGTGATCAACATTTTTCATTATTTATATTTCTGATTATTGGAATATAGAAACATTCTTATGCTTTTGAGAATTTTGTTGAAGTTCTTGATTTAGTGATAGCTTGTATCTTTTCAGCTGTGCATTAACATCATGACTGCTTAGCAGTATTTTGATGCTTTGCGTTTCTTTTAGCTTAAAGGAGCATTGCTTGCAGAATACTCAGAAGTAAAATGATTCCTGTTGAATTAATCTTTATTTTATTGCTTATGAAATTATCTATAGAATGAAATTTTATATGACATATAACCATGGTCTGCCTCTTAAAAATTGCTGTATTCTTGGTTTTATATGCTTTCTTTGGCTCACATCAATGGCAATATATTCAAGGCATTAATTTGTTGGTCAAATTTACATAGCACTGTGTATGAAATACTCTTACATTTTATTTAAAATTAATTTTATCAGAGCAGAATGGGCATGCTAAAAATTCAACTAGTACAGAAAAGGTTATAATAAAAAATTTCTACTCTGCATACTCACTTGTCAGAAGCAATCATTTTCAACTGTTATTATCATTTGTTGGTTGATTCCATAGCTTATAATAAGCTATTTCTTGAAATATCGACTCTGCTGCCTATATTATGAAAGATACATATTTAACTCATACTATTTAAGCCTTTCTGTCCTCCCAATTATTGAGATTAGTATTATTAATTATTCCATTAGCTCCCCTTGTAATTTTAAACATTGTATGTAAACTTATATGTATTATTTCATCATATTCAGACAATAACTCTTGATTTTGAACTAATGTTAAAACATGGTTTTTTGCTACTTTATTATTCATTTTCAAATTTTGCCACCTAAAATTTTACTTCCACATTATTGATGTTGATAATATTTATATTTGACTCTTCAGATATAATTGGGTCTTCTGTTGTGAATTTGTTTCTTGGTTCAACACAAATATTCCATGCTTTATTTATATCCATATCTGCAGAAATATTCCATGAATTATCTATATTTTAATAAATATCTCAGTATTTGTTTATAGATTGATTCTAAATAAATTTTATTATTTTAATGTTTTTAGCTTCAGATCCAAATGGTATGCTAGAATTCTCTTCCTAACAGTCCACTGTGAAGACTTCACTGTTAGAAGAAGAATCACACCAGAATTAAGGTCGAATGGATGATCTTATTCTTAATTGCTGAAAATCACACCTCATTGAAATTTGCTTCATAACTGAACCATGAATTTTTCATCAGACATACTTTTGTGTTTCTCCTCATGGCATTCTTTATGAGGAACTTCTTTTTGGAGCTTACTGGCTTTCTGTTCTAATTTGGTTCAGTTATTTTCTAGAATTGCTACATGACTGTCATCCTGGGACTTCCTTCTGTTGGAATCTTGGAGAGCTTACAGCTTTTCATATCCTTTCTTCTTCTTTTGTGTTTTTCACCGTGAAGTGTACAAAGTCAAATGAATTTCCTAGAAAAACTAGTGAGTTAATAATTTGAGTCCTTGTGATGGGGGGGGCAAGGAAGTGCTGGGTAGAGAAGGGCGGGGTCCCTGGTGAGGGCTCCGCCCTCAGGCCTGTACCCACAGACCTAAATGAGGACAGGCATTTCTGTTTTCATGCCCCAAAAGTTGCCTTTTGGCCCACCAGGTGCCCCATCCTGTACCCACAAGAACTCAAGAGCCTAGAAGGCACAGACACAAGTGGCTGGATGTCAAGAGAGCAGAAGAACACAGTGACAGACACCAGCAGACAACATCAGGCAATGGACAGCAGCATGATGTGGAATTTGGCTGGGGGCAGTTGGAGGAGAGAATGGCTATTGGGCGACCTGACTCCAGGGGAAGACCACCTTCCCACTCCATTCCCCTTCGGGCTCCTCATGCATCTCATGATAGCTACCTCCACCACTCAATAAAACCTTGCACCCATCCTCCAAGCCCATGTGTGATCTGACTTCTTGGGTACACTAGGGCAAGAACCTGGGATACAGAAAGCCCCCTGTCCTTGTGGTAAGGCAGAGGGTCTACTGGAGCTGATTAAGCCACCTGGAGAAGGCAAAGCTGAAAGAGCACATGGCAGCACATGCCCACTGGGGCTTTGGGAGCTGCAAACACTCAACCCTAGACACTGTCGTGGGGTCAGAGTCCCCAAACACTCCCCACGACCTGCTCATCTGCATGCTCCCCTCAGGAGTTTGAGCAGTGGTCACTGAAGAAGCAAGCCACACCCCTGTTGCATGCCCTATGAGGGGGATAAGGGAACTTCTCCTATTTCATCTGAATATCTGAAACTATCTTTAATTTGGACTCATGTTTTATTTATAATTTGTCTTGATATAGACGTAAAGGTATAATTTCCTATAGAAATTTGAAACATTGTTCCCTTGTGACATCTTGCTGATAAGAAACCTTACGTCAGATGATTTTTGGTCTGATACTATAGAAAGTTTGATTAACTTACTAAATAATTATATTTCAATATGATTCATTTGATAATCATTTTATTTTATTTTTATTCTGTCATGTCCATTTAAGTTGTATAATACTTTCAGATATAGACATAGAATTTGACAAAGTTCCTATGGCAAATATGAAGCTGCATAAAATCTGCTTCCTGACCCAGGGAACTTGGAGGTGGTTGTGATTATGATTATTTTATATTACGCTCATACTACTTAACACTCATTTGTTCTTTCTTAGTTATTATAATTTCTTAGGACTTTCAGATCACAGATTATTGTCCCATTACTTTGTAATATATGTTTTGCTTTTAAGAAAAAAAGTTCAGCTGCTTTATTTTTTATATCAAAATACACAATTTTGGCATTTGGAACATGAGAGAGGATGAGAAAAGAAACTTAGAAGATATCATTAGTATTAATTAAGGTAAAATACATGTGTATCACTATAGCAACATGTTATATCATTTAAAAGTATACACTTTGGAGCTAAGTAGAAAATGGATTCAAATAACAACTCTTTTCTTTGTGTGGATTTTGGAAAGTTACTATTTCTCAGCTCCAGTTTCCTCATCTATAGAGCAGAGCAAATAATTTCTACCCATGAAATTATAAGGATGTGTGAAATATGGTATACAAAAAGCCTGGCTTATAGTTGGCATCAGTGTAATATAAGCATTTTTGTATACACTCTCTTTATATGTATTATTATTATTATTATTATTTTGAGATGGAGTCTTACTCTGTTGCTCAGGCTGTAGTGCAATGGGGTGATCTCAGTTCACTGCAACCTCCGCCTCCCAGGTTCAACAATTCTCCTGCCTCAGCCTCCTGAGTAGCTGGGATACAGGTGCCCACCACCCACACCTGGCTAACTTCTGTATTTTTAGTAGAGATGGGGTTTCACCATGTTGGCCAGGCTGATCGTGAACTCCTGACCTTAGGCGATCCGCCCACCTTGGCCTCCCAAAATGCTGGGATTACAGGCGTTAGCCACCGTGCCTGGCCTATATGTATTATATTTTTAAACAGCTCTTCACATTAGATTATTAACAAGTAGCCAAAATTGTTGGCATATTTTTGTTCAAAATATTTCATCATTGTCCTTTTACTATCTTTAAGGATCTGTAGTGACAACTTTTCCTTCAGTGTTGATATTGGTAATTTGCATTTTCCCTCTTTCTCTCATTATTTCTGAATTAGTATAGCCATTAATTTATCAATTTTGTGGATTTTTTTTAAACTGGCTTCTTACTTTTCTCAGTTGTCAGTTTTCTGTTTCTTCCATTTCTGCTCTTTATTCCTACCTTTCTTTGATACACTCTTGGTTTACTTTTCTTTTTCTAGCTCCTTCAGGTGGAAATTTGGGTCATTAGGTTAAACCTTTTTGATTTTCTAATATGAGTATTTAAAGCTATACATTGCCCTATATGTACTGTTTCAGTTTATCCTGCATATATATATTTTAAATTTTACTTGTGTGTGTGTGTGTGTGTGTGTTTTAATTAGACAAGGTCTCTGTCACCCGCACTGGAGTGCAGTGGGATGATCTTGGTTCACTATAGCCTCTGCCTGGCAGGCTCAAAGCAGTCCTCCCACCTCAGCCTCCAAAGTAGCTGGGACTACAGGTGCACCACCCCACCAGCAATTTTTTTTTATTTTTAATTTTTTTGTAGAGATTGGGCTTTATCATGTTGCCCAGGCTGGTCTCAAACTCCTAGGCTCAAGCAATCTGTTCGCCTTGGCCTCCCAAAGTGCTGAGATTACAGGCGTGAGCCACCACACCTGGCCCATCCCACATATTTTACGTGTTATGTTTTTATTATCAGTCAGGACATAAGTTACACTTAGTCTTGAAGGGTATTTTATCTGACATTAATATAACATTACTCCAGACTCTTTATGCTGCTAACATGGTATTATGTTTTTTCATCTACTTATTTTTGATCTATCTATTCTTTATTGTTAAAGTACATGTCTGCAAAAGCCAGCATATGCACTGTAGTTGGGATTTGCATTTTAAAATATCCGATTTGACAGTTTCATTTGTTAATTGGCATATGTTGTCCATGAACGTTTAATTTAATTATTGATAATATTGTTGGATTTATTTTATCAATTTATTATTTGTTTACTATTTGCCACTTCTGCTTTTGATTCTTCTGTTCCTCCTTTTTTTGGCCATCTTTTGACTAATTGAATTTTTTAAAATTCTATTTTAAATTTAGTTACTGGCATTTTAGCCATATTATCTTGCATTACTTCGTAAGTGCTTGCTTTAGGAATTATAATTTCTTCTTTGCTTTTCACATTGTGCCTAAAATTAATATTTTACTAATTCACATAAAATATAATATTTAAATAGTTCCTCAGGAAGAAAAGTATGGCTTTCAGAATGTTGAGAGAATATCAGGTAAATCTTTACTTTTAAATAGCTGATCTTTTAAGGTTGTTTACCTATAGTAGTCCTAGAGAAACTCAAGGTAGAAAAGGGGTTAACCTGATTAGACTTGATGTAATTTTTGTGAAATAGGGTGAACCACACAGTATTTACAACTGCACTGTTGAAAACCTCAACAGCTTGGAATAACAGGGATGGAATTAATTTAAAACATGATGAAATAAAATGAAAAGAGGGCATTGGACATCTAAATATACTGGGCAAAAGGCAGGCTGAGATACAAGCTCTTTGTTTCATAATTTTGTCTAGGTTAGTTCTGGATAGGGCTATGGTAGGTATAATACAGATTCATTCTGGGAATGTCTTATATTTCCCTTGATGAACTCTATAATTTAAGGCACATTTTAAACCCTAGTAATTTTGCAATTTAAAGTGGACCACACAGAATAAGACATTGATTAATTCATTTGAGGAGACAATATTCCAATGTATTTAATAAGTATTTTTACTAGATCTTTACTAACAACATCTATAAATAAATAATGATGGACATACCAGCTGTAATTATCAACATCAGAGCATGCATTTTAAAAGTTTCAGAACTGACTATTAACATTTACTAATTTTGGGTGTTTAGAATCCTACTTTTCCAGAGTCTACTAATGAGACACTTAATGAACAACAAAGCTGTCATATATCTTCTTGGGAAGATTAGAAATATCCATTAATCCACTAAAATTAAGAAGGGAATGGTTACATATGGAATGCTAATTATAAAATAAATTCTTGATTTTAATGAAAATGTTCACAGCCTTTTTGGGATACATCTGAAACATTTGCTAAAACCATTTTTTTTTTTCTCCTGATGGTGACAGCCAGACTGTTTAAGCTTATGACATATAATTTTCCAGACACTCTTTTTAGAATGCTCAATAATATCATTTGGATGTGGATTAAGGCATGTGCAGATGCTAAGGCCCTACTCAAAGCTGCATAACAAATAAGAAATCTCATGAAAGTGTCCTTTTGCATTTCATATTTTTGAAAGATGGCCAATTATCTGTACGAAATGATAATGTGTAAGCAATAGTATAATTTTAAAAAGTATTTCTGTATGCTATCTCTGTGTGTACAGAATAAAAGAACTGAGACAATTTTTAGGTATAATTTAAGCTAAACAATATTTTTGAATTAAAAAAAGATATATCCAAGTAGTTTCCATTACGGAGAGTTGCCTCAAGTTTTCCTGTTAGGTAGAATGTATGTATTAGAGTGTGTAGGATGGGTTTGCACATATGTCAGTGTATGTAGCATATCTATCAAATGCAGAAGGAATTTTCTAAAGGGGGTTACTTACCTGGGATTTAGACTTATTGTGAGAATCTTGACTCTAATTGTCAACATACCCAATCTAAGAATCAATTTCAGGGTGTCTCAACCTCAGCAGTTTTGACATTTTAGGCTTTGCTTTATTTGATGCTTAGCAGCATCCCTTACCTATACACACTAGATGCCAATAGAAACCTCCCACTTGCAGTGACAACCAAAAGTGTCCCCAGACATTGTTAAATGTCTCATTTGGGAGAGTTTCAAAATTGTACCTGGTTGAGAACCATTGGTCTATATATAACTTGGTTGTTATAATCTTCACTTTCTGAAAGACTTTAGAAGGATGGCTAAGTACCAAAAAGAGCCACTTACTTTCACTGTATCTTATCAAGAAGTTAATTGAGACTGTGGACTGTCCAAACAAGATGGCAAAATAGAAGCCAACACCATTTATTGCCACTCACCTTACTAAAACAACACCAAACTTTGACAACTATCTGCACACGGAAAACACCATCACAAGAACCAAAAATCAGGTGAGCAATCATAGTACCTGGTTTTAATTTCATACTGTGGAAAGAAACATTGAGGAGGAAAAGTGAGGCAGTGTTGAATTGCTGTTGTCACCCCTCTCAACCCCATCCTCTGGCAGCAGCTGTGCCTCTTGGGGAGAGAATCTGTGTACTCTGGGGAGGGAGAGTACAGCAATTGGGGGACTTTACATTGAACTCAGTGCTACCCCATCACAGTGGAGAATAAAGTTGTGCTGGGCCCAGCCAGAACCAGCATGGAGGGAGCATTTGGACCAACTGTAGCCAGAAGGGAATTGTCCATCATTAGAACTTGAGTTTCTTGGCAGGCCTCACCACCATGAGCCGAAGTGCTCTGGGGTCCTAGGTTAACTTGAAAGGCAGTCTAGGATACAAGCACTGCAATTCCTAGGCAACTCCTAGTGTTAGGCTAGGCTTACAGCCAGTGAAATAGTGTGGCATGTGACCTAGGGAGACACCAGCTGGGAAGGCCAAGGGAGGGCTGATGCCATTTTTCTCACAAGCCCAGGCAGTGCAGTTCAGAGCAACGAAAGTGACTCCTCCCTTCTGCTTAAGGAGAAGAGAGCAAAGAGTAACTTGCATCTTGGCTACCAGGTCAGCCACAGTAGGACAGAGCACCAGGCAGACTTCTGAGGCCCACATTCAAGATGCTAGCTCCTGGATGACATTTCTAGACACACTGTGGGCCAAAAGGGAACCCACTATTTTAAAGGGAAGAACCTATCCTGACAGGATTTATCATCTGCTGGCGAAAAAGCCCTTGTGCTCTGAATAACCACCAGCCATACTCAGGGAGTATTTCATGGGCCTTGTGCTCTGAGACATGCTGGATTCAGGGGAGACCCAGCACATTCTCAGCTACAGTGGCTATGGTGAAAGACTCCTTCTGTTTAAGGAAAGCACAGGGAGAATTAAAGGGGACTTTGTATTGCACCCTAGGTACCAGCTCATCCACTGTGGGGTAGAGAAACAAGCAGGCTTTTGGAGGTCCTTGAGTGCAAGCCTAGGATTTTGGACAGCATTTCTGGACCTTCCCTGGGCTGGGGGAAAGCCCACTGCCCTGAAAGATGAGTCCTAGGCCTGGCAGCACTCACAATAAGCTGAGGGAAGAGTCCTTGGACTTCATGCAAACATCAGTGGTGGCCTGGCAGAACCCCCCATGGAATGATGATGGCCAAATGGAGAGGTTACTCTGCCTGTGGAAAGGGGAGGTAAGTGTCTCTTAATATAATTAATCAAACAGAAGAATCAATGAACTTGAAGACAAGCTATTTGAAAATACAGTCAAAGGAGATAAAAAAGAATAAAAACAAAGAAGCAAGCATACAAGATCTAGAAAATAGCCTCTAAAAGGCAAATCCAAGAGTTATTGGCCTTACAGAGGTGGTAGAGAAAGAGATAGGGGTAGAAATTTTACTCAAAGGAATACTATCAGATAACTTCCCAAAACTAAAGATGTCAACACTCAAATACAAGAAGGTTCTAGAACACTAAGCAGATTTAACCCAAAGAAGACTACTTCAAGGCATTTAATAGTCAAACTCCCAAAGGTCAAGGATAAAGCAAAGATCCCTAAAAGCAGCTGAAGCTCCAATATGTCTGGCAGCAGACTTTTTAGTGGAAACCTTACAGGCTTGGAGAGAGTGGCATGACACATTTAAATGGCTGAAAGAAAAAACTTTTGGCTGGGCATGGTGGCTTACGCCTGTAATACCAGCACTTTGGGAGGTTGACGCAGGTGGATCACCTGAGGTCAGGAGTTTGCAACCAGCCTGGCCAACATAGTGAAGCCCTGTCTTTATTAAAATGATAGAAAAATTAGCCAGTCATGGTGGTGGGCACCTTCAGTCCCAGCTACTCAGGAGGCTGAGGCAGGAGAATCTCTTGAACCTGGGAGGCAGAGGTTGCAGTGAGCTGAGATTTCACCACTGCACTCCAGCCTGGGTTACAGAGTGAGACTCTGTCTCAAAAAAAAAAAAAAAAAAAAAAAAAAAAAAAAAAAAAAAAAAAAAAAAGAAAAAAAAAAGAAAAAGGAAAAGAAAAAGAAATAACTTTTACCCTAGAATGGTATATACAGCAAAAATATCCTTCAAGCACAAAAAACATACAGACCTTCCCATACAAACAAAATGAGGGATTTCATCAACAACAAACCTGTCCTACCAGAAATGCTGAAGGGAGTTCTTCAGTCTGAAAGGAAAGGGTGTCAATGAGCATGAAGAAGTCATCTGAGGGAACAAAAGTCAGTGGTAATAGTAAGCCTATAGAAAAACACAGAATAGTATAACACTGTAATGGTGCTGTGTAAACTTTTCCTGGCTTAAGTAGAAAGACTAAATGATGAATTAATTAAAAATAAGAGCTACAACAACTTTTCAATACATAGACAGTACAGTAGGACATAAAGAGAAACAACAAAAAGGAGGAATGAAGTTTAAGGGTAGAGTTTTTATTAATTGTATTTTTATATGTTTCTTTGTTTATGCAATAACTGTTAAGTTATTAGTTTAAAATAAAATAGAATTTACAAGCATCATGGTAACCTCAAACCAAAAAACATACAATGGATGCAATGAAAATTCAAAGCAAGAAATTAAAGCATACCACTAGAGAAAATCATCTTCACTAAAAAGGAAGGCAGGAAAAAATAAAAAAAGAAAAGACTAGAACAACCAGAAAACACTAACACAATGTCAGGAGTAAGTCCCTACTTGTCAATAATAACATTAAGTGGAAATGGATTAAACTCCCCAATCAAAAGACATAGAGTGGCTGAATAGATGAAAAAAACAAGATCCAACAATCTATTGCCTACAAGAAACACACTTCATCTATAAAGATACACATAGACTGAAAATAAAGACATTGAAAAAGATACTCCATGCAAATGGAAACCAAGAAAGAGCAGGAGTACTTATACTCAGGAGTACATATAGGAGCAGGAGTACCTATACTCAGGAGTACCTATAAGAGTACCTATACTCAGACAAAATAGATTTCAAGACAAAAACTGTAAGAAGAGAGGAAGAAGGTCATTATATAATAATAAAGGGATCAATTCATCAAGAAAATATAATGATTGTAAATATATATGCACCTAACACTGGAACACCCAGATATATACAGCAAATATTATTAGAGCTAAAGAGAGAGATGAAGCCCAGTACAACAATAGCTGGATACTTCAACATTGAACTTTCAGCATTGGACAGATCTCCCATACAGAAAATCAACAAAGAAACCTCAGACTTACTCTGTACTATAGAACAAATGGACCTATACTTATTTACAGAATATTTCATCCAACAACTGCAGAATACACATTTTTCTCCTCAGCACATAGATCATTCTCAAGGATAGACCATATTTTAAGTCACAAAACGAGTCTTAAAACATTCAAAAAATTGGAATAATACCAAACATCTCTGACCACAATGGAATAACATTACAAATCAATAATGATAAATTTTGGAAACTATACAAACACGTGGAACTTCAACAATATGCTCCTGAATGAACAGTGGATCAATGAAGAAATTAAGAAGGAAACTGAAAAATTTCTTGAAACAAATGATCATGGAAACACAACATACTAAAACCTATGGGATACAGCAAAAGCAGTACTAAGAGGGACATTTATAGCTATAAGTTCCTACATAAAATACTTCAAATAAATAATCTAATGATGCATCTTAAAGAACGAGAAAAGTAAGAGCAAACCAAACCCAAAATTAGTAGAAGAAAAGAGATAATAAAGATCAGAGCAGAAATAAATTAATTTTCAATGAAGAAAACAATACAAAAATCAATGAAACAGAAGGTGACTTTAATAAAAAATTAAATTGACAAACCTTTAGCTAGACTAAGAAGAAAAGATACAAATAACATCAGAGATGAAAAAGGAGACATTACAACTGATAACACAGAAATTTCAAAGGAACAATAGGGGCTATTATGAGCAACTATATGTCAATATATTGGAAAATCCAGACAACATGGACAAATTCCTAGACACATACAACCTACCAAGCTTGAATCATGAAGAAATCCAAAACTTGAACAGACCAATAATAAGTAATAAGATCAGAGTCATAATAAAACATCTCCCAGTAAAGAAAAGCCTGGTACCTGATGGGGTACTGCTGAATTCTACCAAACATTTAAAGAAGAACTAATACTAACCCTATGCAAACTGTTACATAAAATAGAGGAAGAGAAAATACAAACTCATTCTATGAGGCTAGCATTACCCTTGAGAGGTGACAGTGTGATAGCAGTGCCTCTTCGGCCTCAGCATCCACTCTGGCGGTGCTTGAGGAGCCCTTCAGCCTGCCACTGTGCTGTGGGAGCCCCTCTCTGGGCTGGCCCAGGCCGAACTGGCTCCCTCTGCTTGCTGGGGAGGTGTGGAGGGAGAGGCGTGGGTGGGAACTGGGGCTGCATGTGGCGCTCACAGTCCAGCCTGAGTTCTGGCCGGCAGGCTTGGCGGCCCTGCACTCAGAGCAGCAGACTGGAGCTGCAGGCCCAGGGCAGTGAGAGGCTTAGCACCGTCTCCAGCAGCTGCCAAGGGTGTGCCCTCCAGGTCCCCCAGCAATGCCGGCCCGCCAGTGCTGTGCTGGAGTTCTTGCCTGGCCTCAGCTGCCTCCCTGCAGGGCAGGGCTTGGGACCTGCAACCCACTATGCCCAAACCCCACCCTGCCATGGGCTCCTGTGCGGCCAGAGCCTCCCCAACGAGTGCTGCCCCCTGCTCCACAGTGCTTGGTCCCATCAACTGCCCAGGGGCTGAGGAGTATGGGTGCAGGGCACGGGACTGGCAGGCAGCTTCACCTTCCGCCCCTGTGCAGGATCCACTAGGTAAAGCCAGCTAGGCTCCTGAGTCTATTGGGGACTTGGAGAACTTTTATGTGTAGCTAAGGGATTGTAAATACACCAATCAGCACTCTGTGTCTAACCAGGGTTTGTAAATACACCAATCAGCACTCTGTGTCTAGCTCAGGGTTTGTAAATACACCAATCAGCACTGTGTCTAGCTCAGGGTTTGTAAATACACCAATCAGCACTCTGTGTCTAACTCAGGGTTTGTAAATACACCAATCAGCACTCTGTGTCTAGCTCAGGGTTTGTAAATACACCAATCAGTACTCTGTATCTAGCTAACCTAGTGGGGACTTGGAGAACTTTTATGTCTAGCTAGAAGATTGTAAATGTACCAATTAGCACACTGTGTCTAGCTCAGGGATTGTAAATGCACCAATCAGCACCCTGTCAAAACAATCCAATCAGCTCTCTGTAAAATGGACCGATCAGCAGGATGGGGGGTGGGGGGCGGTCAGATAAGGGAATAAAAGCAGTCTGCCCACTCTAGCAGTGGCAACCCCCTGGGGTCCGCTTCCGCAATGTGGAAGCTTTGTTCTTTAGCTCTTTGCAATAAATCTTGCTGCCACTCACTCTTTGGGTCCAGGCCGCCTTTATGAACTGTAACACTCACCACGAAGTTTCTCTGCAACTTCACTCCTGAAGCCAGCGAGACCATGAACCCACGGGGGAGAACGAACAACTCCAGACGTGCCACCTTTAAGAGCTGTAACACTCACCGCGAAGGTCTGCAGCTTCACTCCTGTCAGCGAGACCACGAACCCACCAGAAGGAAGAAGCTCCAGACACATCTGAACATCTGAATGAACAAACCCTGGACATCTTTAAGAACTGTAACACTCACCGTGAAGGTCCACGGCTTCATTCTTGAAGTCAGGGAGACCAAGAACCCACCAATTCCAGACACACCCTGATACCAAAATCACACAAAGATGCATCAAAAAATAATCTATAAGAATATCTCTATTGAATATTGATGCAAAAGTCCTCATAATATTAGCAAACAAAATTCATCAATACATTAAAAAGATCATTCATCATAACCAAGTGGGATTTATTCCAGGGATGCAAGGATGATTCAACATAATTGTTCAATGTGATATATCATATCAACAGAATGAAGGACAAACACCATATGATTATTTCAATTGATGCTTAAAAAGAATTTGATAAAATTCAACATTACTTCACTATAAAAACCTTCAAAAAAGCAAGGTAAAGAAGGACTATACCTCAATTCCATAAAGGTCATATATCACAAACCCAGAACAAGTGTTTTACTGAATGTGGAAAGACTGAAAGCCTTTATTCTCAGATTTGGAATGTGACAAGGATGCCCACTTTGACTACTGTTATTCAACATAGTACTGGAAGTCCTAGCTAGAGCAGCCAGACAAAAGAAAGAAGTAAAAGGCATCCAAATTGGAAAGGAAGAAGTCAAATTATCCTTATTTGTAGATGATATGATCTTACATTTAAAAAAAACCTAAAGATGCCACCAAAAACTATTAGAATTGACAAATTCAGTAAAGTTGCAGGATACCAAACCAGCATACAAAAATCAGTAGCATTTCTATATGCCACTAGCAAAGAATCTGAAAGAAGAAATCAAGAAAGTAATCACATTTTTACAATAACTACAAATAAGATATCTAGGAATTAGCCAAATAAATGAAAGATTTCTACAATGAAAACAATAAAACATTGTTTTTTAAAATTAATTATGATACAAAAAAGGAAAGATATTCCATGTTCACAGATGGCAAATGTCCATAGTACCCAAAACAATCTACAGATTTACTGCAATCCCTATCAAAATACCAATGACATTTTTCATGGAAATAGAAAAAGATCCTAAAATTTATATGGAACTACAAAGACCCAGAATAGCCAAAGCTATCCTAAGCAAAAAGAACAAAACTGGAGGAATCACATTACCATATTTTAAATTATACTACAGAGCAATGGGAACCAAAATAACATGATACTGGCAACAAAACAGACACATATACCTAGGAAACAGAAGAGAGAACCCAGAAATAAATCTATACATCTACACTGAACTAATTTTCAATAAAGATGCCAAGAACATACATTGAGGAAAAAACAGTCTCTTCAATAAATGGTGCAGGGAAAACTGGATATTCATCTGCAGAATGAAATTTGATCCCTATCTCTCCCCTTATATAAAAATCAAACAAAACTGAATTAAAGACTTAAATCAAGACCTCCAACTTTAAAACTAATACAATAAAACTTTGGAAACTATACAGGACATTGTTCTGGGCAAAAATTTCTTCAGTAATACCCTAAAGCAGAGGTGACCAAAGCAAAAATGGACAAATGAGATCACATCAAGCTAAAAAGCTTCAGCACAGCAATGGTAACAATCAACAAAGTGAAGAGACAATCTATGGAATGGGTGAAAATATTTGCAAACTACCCATCCAACAAGGGAATAATAACCAGAATATATAAGAAGCTCAAACAACCCTATAGGAAAAAATCTAATAAACCAGTAAAAAAAATGGGCAAAAGATTTGAACAGACATTTCTCGAAAGAAGACATACAAATGGCAAACAGGATATGAAAACGTGTTCAACATCATTGATCATCAGAGAAATGCAAACCAAATCTAGACTAACATATTATCTCACCCCAGTTAAAATGCCATTTATCCAAAAGGCAGTAACAAATGCTTGCGGAGATGTGGAGAAAAGAGAACTCCTGTACACTGTTGGTGGGAATGTAAATTAGTACGACCACTATGTAAAACAGTTTGGAGCTTCCTCAAAATAACTAAAAGTAGAGCTATCATATGATCCAGCAATTCCACTGCTGGGTATTTATCCCAAAGAAAGGAAATCAGTATATGGAAGAAATACCTGCACTCCCATGTTTGTTGCAACACTGTTTACAATAACTAAGATTTGGAAGCAACTTAAGTGTCCATCAACAGATGAATGGATACATAAATGTGATACTTTTACATAATGGAGTACTATTCAGCCATAAATGAATGGGATTCTGTCATTTGCAACAACATGGATGGAACTGGAGTTCATTATGTTAAGTGAAATTAGCCAAGCACAGAAACACAAACACTACATGTTGTCACTTTTTTGTGGGATCTGAAAATTCAAACAATTGAACTCATAGAGATAGAGAATAGAAGTATGGTTACCAGAGACTGGGACAGGTAGTGGGGAAGGGGGAGGTAAGGAAGGTTAATGGGTACAAAACAAAAAATTAGAAAGAATATCTAAAACCGAGTATTTGAAAGCAGGGGGACTACAGTCAATAATAATTTAATTATACTTTTAGAAATAACTAAAAGTGCATAATTGGATTGTTTGTAACGCAAAGGATAAATGCTTGAGGGGATGGATGTCCAATTTTCCATGATGTGATTACACACTGCATGTGTGTACCAAAATAGCTTATGTATTCCATAAATATATACACATACTATGTACCTACAAAATAAAAAATAATAGTAAAAATAAAAGTTAAAAAAGTTAATTAAAATCTAGAGGATAATGTAAAATCATTCCCTTATATTTCCATTAATTTCTGTTTCAGTTCATACAGGGTTAGCCTCCGTGAATGACGGGAAAATCATTCTATCATTCTGTTATGGTCAAACTAAGAACCCTTCCCTAGTTCCATGATAGAAGGAATATATTTGATTCTTACTTTTTTCAGATTGGAAAACCTGTAACAAAAAAACTTGATCTTCTCAGTATTGATTGCTCCTTCCACTGCTTGTGTGTAATTTTATGCTAAAGGAAAAATTTCTGCTTAGGGATGAGGATAAGTAAAGCTGAAGTGAATGAAGTGGTCAGTATATCATTCTACATAAACTAACAATTAATAGAGGGCTTTTAAATTTTAGTTGGCTAAATCAGGAGTCAGCGACATTTTTCTTTAAAGAGTGAGATAACAGATACTAGGATTTGCAAGTCATATCTTTTTCACAACTATTCAACTCTGCTGTTGGAGCACAAAAGCATCCACTGAAAATATATGCACAAATGCACATGGTTGTGTACCAGTAAAACTTTAACAAAGAAGGTGCAACTGGATTTGACCCCTAGGCCACAGTTTGAAGGCTTTACTTAGACACCAGCAATAGCTTTTATCTTTGTGTTCTTCCTTTATCGCATATCCTTGCCTTTCTTCCAATGGTGATCACTCTTCAAATTTCTATTTCTAATTTTCATTTAGTTACAAATGTGTGTCATTCATTTGCTTTTTATAAACATAGTTTATGACACATATATATGATAAATAATACATTTAATTTTCCTTGGTTTTGAGCTTTATAAAATTGTGCTCTTGTAAGGGTTACTATAAAAACATTATAAATTATGAAAGCATTTTCAAGAGTTGTCGATGATATAAATTAATTAGTAGTACAGATGGTTCCCAACTTATGATGGTTCTGCTTACAATTTTTTGACCTCATGATAGGTTTATTGAGACATAACCCTATTGTGAGTATAGGAGCATCTGGACTTACAATGGCTTGACTTATGATTTTTCCACTTTATGATAGGTTTGTTGGGAGTATTAAATGCATTTTTGACTTACAATATTTTCAACTTACCATGGATTTACAGGGACATAATCCCATCGTAAGTGAAGGGGCATCTGTAATAGCCTACCTATATCTTTGCATTTGGTTTCCATCTATTATTTACTTCAGCTTAATTTTAATCCATTAAGAAAGATGGAATAAATTTTTAATAAGTATATTGGAAGGAACAATAATTATAGTATAATGAGATGATTTTTAAAGCATAGACCAAGCTCATCTCAAAATAGAATCAATTGTATGGAAAAGTTCATCAATAATTAGGTAGACATGCAAAATTTTGATTATTTTTATGCTCCCATTTTATCCCAGTCATAAGTTAGGTCTTCTTTAACCATTTCATTTCTGTGTAATGATTAGTATGATGAAGCATCAATTTAAAGAGTGATATATTACTACAATAATTTGAAAGAATTAAAATCAATTCCAGAGCTGATAAGGTTACTGAAATTCAATTTACTCATAAGATACTCCTATGTCAAATCAGTTTTTTAAAAAAGGTAGAATCTAAAGGATGGAATATCGGCTATTTTTTTGTCTCTAGAAATTATTCAGCTTTTCCTCCTTCACTCCTCCTTCCCAACTCCCAAGCCGAGAGTGCCTTAGTTTAGTACCTAATCAAGCTCATGGGTAGCAGCTGAGGCCACTGAAGTTGCGTTTTTGGGGGAAAATTGAAAATTCAGGGACAATGTAAAACTGAAAACAAGACCATAAAACCACTCAATGCATTTATTATCAAGTATAAAATATAATTTCTACTTAGTTATAACTGACTGCAAAAGGCAATACTATCAATGACCAAATGTTCGGCGTCACAAAAGTGAAAACTTATAAATCAAATGTAATTGGTATAAAAAATACAGAACCACAGTGGAGTGCTAACACTCCCTGAATGACAACTTTAAATAACTTCTCTAAATTGGCTTGTTGCCATAGGGTTAATAACAGCTCCATAACTATGGATGGGTAATTTTACAGCCTTTCCACATTCTGTCTGTAGCATTTAATGTGATTTCTGTTTTAGGGCTCTGATCTCCTGGCTGTGAATAAGTAATGTGAATGCATAAATAGATTTTAACAAAAGTATAAAATAGCATGTGGCAAATTAGAAGATTCATCGGGGAAGGGTTGGAGGGTCATGCAGATTGTTAATGGTTCTAAAAACAATTTTAAGTCAGCTAATTAATTTTTTGACTTGTTTTCCAAAAGAGCTCAGTGTCTAATCATTTCTCAAAGTTCTTTTTTTTTTTTCCTAAAATATTCGACTTAAAAGAAGATAGAGAATTCACCTTACTGCATTTAACTCTGAAACATTTTCAGACTAACTCTGAAGACAAAGGCATTTTGATAGTGTTCTTTGGGAAAAATTTACTTTTTCCTTTCTTTTCTTCTTCCTTTTCACCAATAACAGAGTCAAGTATGTCTGTTATGTGACTTTAGGACACGTGAAAAGCACTCTTTGGTGATAAAAATTCCTTCTTCATCAGCTCACCAATCTTTGACATCCTTTACTTAGAAATTTCTTGCTTTAGTTTTAGACTTCTAGTGCTCAGGAATGGAAACATTAAACCATCATTTATACCAATGAGTAATTAGTTTATCTTCTTATGCGAGTTGGTTTCTATAGCAACCATCATGGTTAATATATATTGAGTTCTTTAACATGTTCTAGATACTTCATGTCTTATTTCATTTCATCCTCACTTTAATATTATTAATATGCTAATTATTTTATTCCCATTTATACAGGTAAAAAAACTGAGGCTCAGAGTGGTAAGCAGCCTTGTTTAATGTCACGGAACTAGTAAGGGGCAAAGCTGAAGCTCCAATTCAGGTCTCTAATTCCAGTGTTTGTGTTCTTCAATACTACACTATGATGTTAGGAAAGGAGACAAAAAGCATTAGGCAGTGATGGAGGCATAAAACGGAGTGAAGGTCAGGAAGGGACAGATGACGACACTGGAAGAAAGTCCTGGCTTTGTGTTGTTTGCGTTTGTTTTTTCATTATTTTTGGTAAGGCTGAACCTGGAGTAGGCATACAATCCTTCCTCAGTTGTTACAGGTGGCACAGAGTCATCAGGCTGGAGTACAGTGGCCCGATCTCGACTCACTGCAGTCTCTGCCTCCTAGGTTCAAGCGATTCTCCTGCCTCAGCCTCAGGAGTAGCTGGGATTACAGGGGTAGCACAGAGTTTTTAAACTGTAAATTATAACTTATTCATGGGACATGCAGTCAATTTAGTGGATTATGAGCAGCATTTCAGAGGAACTGACACAACACTAGATTTTCTTAAAATATGTCTTAAGCCATATTGTGGGAGTTAAACATTATTAAGAACCAATGATCAGAAAATGAGAATTTCCCAAGGTATTTACTCACAGGTATGCAATAACACATGCACAACAGTGAATACTGGGGTGGTCTTCTCAACATCCACCCACTCCTGTCCCATTATGAAGTGTGCCGTTTGGGGGATTTATCATAGCTCCAGGGGAAGAAAATGATTAAGCAGTTTTTATAATTATCCCCAAAATTTCCATCATTATTATTTTAAGCTTCCAGGTCTCAGTCAAGCAGCCTGTAAGATTCCCAAGAGGGAAGATTTATGTGACCAGCATGTAAATAAAATCAAATAAAAAAGAATAGAAAATAGTTGAGTGCATCATAGAGATCTGCAGCAAGAACAGATCTGTAGCACATCAGAACTAACGCTGTGGCCACTTGTAATTTGTGTGTGATACAATTAGTGGAAGAGATGTTATAAATGTAATATCTTGGCTGGAAAGATATTTAATCTTTTGCTCTCAGAGAGCTTTCTGAATTTGAGGCGTATAATAACAGTAGCTAATTAATGCAAAAAAGGCCCTGATTCTGTGTCGGGGACTGTTCTAAGAACTTTACCTACATTAGTTATTTAATAATCACTGCAAATCTATGATTTAAGGACTCTTCTTAGTCCCATTTTACAGTTGAAGAAATGGGCAGGGTGCAGTCATGTGTCCAGAGTCCACAGCAAGCATGAAGAGGAGCAAGGTTCAACACCAGGCTGTTTGGCTGTATAATCTGTGCTCATGAACACAGGGCTGTATTGATCATTTTACATTTGGGCCAATACTGTATTTTTTAATTTTATATTAACACAATTGGCATTTCATTGTGAAACAAGGTGTGAAGAAACTGACTCACAATTGGCAAAGTGTTGAGGTTTTCAACTTGGTTTAAGTGTGTACGTGCATTTTTAAAAAAAGAACCTTGCCAGGGCCAGGCGCGGTGGCTCAAGCCTGTAATCCCAGCACTTTGGGAGGCCGAGATCCAGACCATCCTGGTTAACACGGTGAAACCCCGTCTCTACTACCCATGCTATTGAGTAAAATCACTCCAAACTTTTGTTTATACTGGAAATTATTTGCTGTATTATATTTAAATATTAATTAAATTGTTTTAGATGTTAACTTCATTATATTCTTTATCACAAATAATTGGGGTAAGTTTTTTGTTAACTTTTGTTTCATATGCGTACTTCTGTGCGTATTGTAAAGTAAACCGTGTTTCTTTTACTGAGGTTGACAAATCAGCAAAAGGCAACACCACCATTGTAAAAACAGTCTGTGGTTAGAGAAAGAATAAGGGAAGAAAATAGAGGCATAAAAACACATAATGTGGCTAAATTAAGACTTGTGCAGGGATGGGTGCAGTAGTGGAACAATGAAGAATAGGAAATGGCCTTGGGAGCAACTCATGACTGAGGTTGGGTGGTATAGCAGGAAGACGCCCACAATGAGAGCTTTCTAGTTCTGTAGTGCAGCTCAGCTTCTTGTCCATAACACAGGCCAGGTCTGCTGTGGAGATGGCCACGCTCCCTCTGCTAGAATTGGCAGTGGGTATATAATGGTTTCTGTGGGAGTAGGAGAGCCTTATCATTCTGCCTACTCTATTTTTAAAATTTTTAGATTAAGTCTGGTAAAATAAAGGGAAACATGTTATTACTTTCAAGGTGCTCTGTCTCATGGAGTGTGAGAATGTCAAGAAGATCCAGAAAATCACTATAGCAGTTTTTGGTTTTGCAGTGACATTTGCTTATTTCCCTACTGTGTATGGAAAGATTATGGGCTCTGAAGTCAAGGCTCCACCTCCAGTCATGTGATCTCTAACTCATTAAATAATAAATTGGCAGGGAAAAACATTAAGATCATGTTAAAAAAAAAAAAAAAGCAAAAAGCAAAAGAAAGACCTAAAGTACAGTGTCTCAGATAACATAGGATTGGGATTTATGTTCTCATGTAACAGTCAAGATGATGGTTGTGGTCTATGAAGGGAGGCAGGTATGCTTCAGGAGGCCCTCGAGAACCAATCTCTTTCTATCTCATTGATCCATCATCTCCTAGTGTAGTGTCCTCACTCAAAGATTGAATCTGGCACCACCACCACCACAGTCACCTTGCAGCCTAGGGTAGGAGAGTAAGTAGGGGGGAAATAGTCTTCAGTGACATGATCCAGAAGTTGCAGAGTTTAATTTTACTTACAAGCCAGTGGCCAGGGCTTACTCAAATGGAAATAGAGTCTCTAGCCTGGGTGCCATGTGCACTGCTAAACCTTGACAATTTATCTTAAAACTAAGGAGAATGAAGAAACATTTGGGGAAGCTCAGTCTCTACCACTAGTAAGAAAATGAATACATACCTTACTAGTATCAGTTTCAGTTTAACATAAAATCCATCTCAGAGGGTAACTCTGAGAAATATATGAGAAGACATATACAGGCATATCTTATTTTATTGTTCTTTGCTTTATTCCACCTCACTGTCTTTACATGTTTTACAAATTGAAAGCGTGTGGCAACTCTGCATTGCGCAAGTCTATCAGCACCGCATTTTCCACAACTTGTGCTCACTTGGGGACTGAGTGCCATATTTTGGTAATTCTCATAGTGTTCAAAAACTTTTTCATTATTAGTATATCTCTTAGGGTGATCTGTGATCAGTGATCTTTGCTGTTACTATTTTAACAGTTTTAGGACACCATGAACCATGCACAGATAACAAATTTAATAAATGTGTGTTTTGACTACTCCACCAATTGGCCATTACCAGTCTCCCCTTTCTTGGTCCTCCCTATTCCCTGAGACACAACAATATTAAAATGAGATCATTTTAATGCTGCAATGGCTTCTAACTGTTCAAATGAAAGGAATAGTTGCCCATCTCTGGCTTTAAAGCAAAAGTTAGAAGTGATTAAGTTTACTGAAGAAGGCATGTTGAAGGCTTTAAGGCAAAACTAGAAAAGATTACGTTTACTGAAGAAGGCATGTTGAAGACCATGACAGGGTGAAAGCTAGGCCTTTTGTGCCAAACAGTTAGCCACATTGTGAATAAAAGGAAAAGTTCTTGAAGAAAATTAAAAGTGGTACTCCAGTGAAAACATGAATGATAAGAAAGAGAAACAGCCTTACTGCTGATATGGAGAAAGTTCGAGTGGTCTGGATAGAAGATCACACCAGTCACAGCATTCCCAGAAGCCAAAGCCTAATCCAGAGCAAGGCCCTAACTCTCTTCAATTCTGAGGCTGAGAGAGGTGAGGAAGCTTCAGAAGAAAAGTTGGAAGCTAGCAGAAGTTGGTCATAAGGTTTAAGGAAAGAAGCCATTTTCATAACGTAAATGTGCAAGGTGAAGCAGCAAGTGCTGATGTAGAAGCTGTAGCAAATTATCCAGAAGATCTAGCTAGATAATTGAGTAAGGTGGCTACACTGAACAACAGATTTTCAATGTAGATAAGGAAACCTTCTGCTGGAAGAAGATGTCATCTAGGATATTCAAAGCTAGAGAGTCAATATCTGGCTTCATATCTTCAAAGGACAGACTGACTCTCTTGTTAAGGGCCAATGCAGCTGGTGACTTTATGTTGGAGCCAGTGCTCATTGACCATTCTGAAAATCTTAGGCCCCTTAAGAATTATGCTAACTCGACTCTGCCTGTGCTCTGGAAATGAACTAATAAAGCCTGAATGACAGCACATGTGTTTACAGCATGGTTTATTGAATATTTTAAGTACACTGTTGAGCCCTCCTGCTCAGAAGAAAATATTCTTTTCAAAATATTACTGCTCATAGACAATGTACCTGGTCACCCAAGAACTCTGATGGAGATGTAGAAAGAGATTAATGTAGCTTTTATGCCCACAAACACAACATCCTTTCTACAGCCCATGGATTGAAGAGTAACTTCAAATTTCAAGTAGTTTTATTTAGGAAATACATTTCCTCAGGCCATAGTTGCCATAGGTGTGATTCCTCTGATGGATTTTGGCGAATTACATTGAATATCTTCTGGAAAGAAGTCACCATTAGATGGCACCATTAGATGCCATTAAGAATATTCATGATTCCTGAGAGGAGGTCAAAATATCAACGTTAGCAGGAGTTTGGGAGCAGTTGATTCCAGCCCTCATGGATGATTCTGAGGGGTGAAAGACTTCAATGGAGGAAGTAACTGCAGATGTGGTGGAAATAGCAAGAGAAACAGAAGTGGAAACTGAAGATGTGACTGAATTGCTGCAATGTTATAATAAAACTTTAATGAATGAGGAGTTACTTCTTATGGTTGAACAAGGAAAGTGGTTTCTTGAGAGCGAATCTTCTCCTGTTGAAGAGACTATGAACATTATTGAAGTCACAACAAAAGATTTAGGATTTTCCATAAACTTAGCTGATAAAGCAGTGGCAGAATTTGAGAGGATTGACTGCAATTTTGAAAGAAGTTCTGCTGTGAGTAAAATGCTATCAAACAACATCACATGCTACGGAGAAACATTTTGTGAAAGAAAGAGTCAACTGATGTGGCAAACTTCATTCTTGTTTTATTTTAAGAAATTGCCACAGCCACCCTAACTTTCAGCAACCCCTGATCTATCAGTAGCCATCAACATGGAGGCAGGACCTTCCACCAGTAAGAAGATTATGACATGCTGAAGGCTCAGATTATTGCTATCATTTTTACTAGCAATAAATTATTTTTAAATCAAGGAACATAAATAGTTTTTTTGACATAATGTTATTGCCTTTTAAATGAAGTACAGTATAGTGTAAACATAGCTTTAGTATGCACTGGGAAACCAAGAAATCTGTGTGATCTACTTTATTGCAATATTTGCTTTATTGTGGTGGTTAGAAACTGAACCCACAATATGTCTGAGGTATGCCTGTACTAGAAAAGTGCTTTTTAAACTGTAAAACACTAGTCAGTTACATTATTTTTATACTTCTACTATTAAGTTACCATGTATGAGACTTCTCTCTATGATGCAGATGTACTAAGATATATGTACTAAGACTATATAGGTAAATTTAACTTATATTTAAATATTTCTGTTGCAAGTTCAAAGTTCTTTGGAAAGTACCTTTAGTCTTAAGATCCTATTATCCTGAAAAACAAATGAATAAATTAGCCTTGCCTATTAATGGAAAATCAGTCCATTAAATTTGCATTTGCCATCCATATTGCCTTTGCAGGTGTTTGGAAACCTTCACAAAGTGTGTGAATTAGTCTATTATTTATTTATTTCCTTGGGGATGTAGGAAAATAAAATATCCAAATATGCAGTTTCTATATATTGTCTTTCAAAGCATGCTTCATCATATGTATTTCTATAAGAATATGCATCATTGAACACATCCTAATAAAATACTGTAGCAGCCTAGTAAATGAAATTGAAGATCAGATTCATGGTGATGGGAAAAATGTCCATGGTAATAATTAACAACTACTGAGGACTTTTTATTTGCTAGACATTGTGCTAAACATGATCTGTGCATTATCTTATTGAAATAGATGTTATTATCCTCATTATATCAATGAGAAAATTTAAGTTTAGGAAGGATAAGTGTAACTTAGACACTTTA
This sequence comes from Theropithecus gelada, assembly GCF_003255815.1. NCBI lineage: Eukaryota > Metazoa > Chordata > Mammalia > Primates > Cercopithecidae > Theropithecus > Theropithecus gelada. The sequence continues at coordinate 84,162,103 of NC_037676.1, forward strand.
GGAAATGCTTTGTTAGCAAGGTCAGGATTTGAACTCATGTTCTTTACTACCTTGAATTATACATAAGACGTGCTAGGATTTTTTTTCCAGTCACATGATCATTGAATCCCATTCAGAATCAATAGTCAAGTAATAGCTTACGTAGTCTCAAAGACAGACCCTTTTGGATAAAGCTTATGCTGTAGCAAACACTACGAAAGATGAAGTAGAATTCTTTATGAGACCAGTAGATAGTTTTCTGGAACAAAGGTAAAAATGCAACAAAAGAATGATTCACTGGGTGTTTTCTCTGCTTCAAGGGGTGGGAGGGAGGCGGGTGAGTAGGGAGAATACAGCCAAGAAGCAAGTATATGCTGGTATAAGATTTTATATAAATTAGGGGTAATACAATTTTTGTTAAGAGAAACTTTTTGCTACATATCTTTAATAACTGTTTTTTTCCCCAAATTTTAAGTGTTTCTAAGCTTTGTAGTTTAGTAAAAGGAGTGATCTTCTTTTAATTGGTGACTCTGGGTATGAAATTTGAAAAACATTAGTAGAATCAATAGATGACATTATGAAATATATGCAAGTGGAAGGCTTTTGTCACATTTGCAATTTGCAGCAGAAATTGATGAAGAAAATATTGCAGCTGTTTCATGAAATGGACACAATAGTATTATAAATGATATATATATAAAGGCTGAATCATTGCAGTAATGAGACTGTAATTCCAGAAATCAGTTACTCAAAGTACACAATTTGACTTCAGGAAAAAATATGGTAAGTGGTAATAAATCAGATTTTGAAATGTTAGGTTGCTTGGACTAGATCAGGCATAGGAGGGGAAGTCTGATGTTATGTTATTTTATTAACATCATTGCCTTGGTCAGGAATGTGGGAGGTTTACTGATTTATTTGTTTCTTTAGTGATGTAGAAAAATAAAATATTTGCATATGCAGTTTCTGCATATTTTCTTTTAAAGCATGCTTCATCATATGTATTTCTGTGAGAATATGCATCACTGAACACATCCTAATAAAATCCTATAGCAGCCTACTAACTGAAATTGAAGGTCAGGTGAATGGTGATGGAAAAAATATCCATGGTAACAATGAACACGTACTGAGAACTTTTTATAAAAAAGACCCCTTTGGTCTTTTTGGCCTTTTTAATAAAAATTGCTGTGAGCAGCAAAGATGAACTTGTAGCACCAGTAATGATACCCTTTTGGTGAACTCGCCTCCTGCTCTAAACAGTAACTACTGTCAGGAGTCAGAAGTGCCATATTAGATGAGAGTGTGCATAAGATGCCAACATAGCCAGTCGAGAAATGGAAACAACAAAAATAAATAGTAGTTGGAATACCAAAGGTGCTATGTGATCTTTATGTTTAAGTTTTTCGTTTTCTTTTTTTGGCTATTTTCCTTTTTAAATTTATTTAGCATGCATATGATCTTGACATTTTCAAAAATAGATGACTGTAACAAAAAGGGGTTATAATAAAGTATAGTCTTCAAAGAATAGAGGTGTGTGCGTGTGTGCCTTTAAACGAGGAGCTGTAGAAATAGTTGGAAATGGCAAGGGAAAATGACGATGCCTAATCTGCTTCTAGTTCCTGAGGTCTGTGGAGCTATGAGAAGAAAACAAACAAAAACCCGCTTTACTTCCAGTGCAGTTAAGAAACAGTGTCATTAGGAGATAGGTTTCTCCTTGGCCAAAAAGTTGAAAAAATATTAAGAAAAAGGTTGAAGTTACAGGATACAAGTATGTATGTGTATATATATTATATATAGACAGTTAATATGGTCAGATGGTCTTTGATAAAAATTAAACTAATTTCTTTGCTCATCAGAAAAGGAGAGTGTCTATTTCCCCACATTCTCATTCACTATGAGCATTTTAAATCTTATTTATTATTTTGCAATATGGTAGATGAAACATACTGACCTGATGTTCTAAATTTCATCAATTTGTTAGTGAGATTCCATGCCCTCTTAAATGGCTATAGATATTTTAAATTCTTAATATGTGGGTCAAATACTTATTTTTGTAATTCTAATTTAAACAAAATAAAATTGTTGAGTTTGTTCACCATCCTTTCTAATTGTTGATTTTAAAGTTATCTATTGCTTTATTATATTTTTATTAAATTATTAACTCCTTGGAAAGGTTATATATCTTATTAAGTTATATAACCTTATATAATAATATGTAATAGCTTTATATAATAATAATATACAATTGCTTTAGTGAAGTCCTTAATAGTGTGTTAATCAGTTCAAAGACTCAACATTTATGTTAAATTTAAAAAATAAGCAAAGATCTGAGGTTAAACCAGTATAAAAGTCATTGGAGATAAACAAATATTTAGTGAATTATGTTGGATATTATGCTCTTTTAAACTGGATTCCCTGGAAAGGTTTATGGCTTTCATATTTGCTTTACTATTTTTCAGGAATGTGTCTCACAGAAACACTAAAGAAATCCAGACTTTTGTCTTTACAGTTACAATATGAAACGCTTATTTGATTTTATAGCTTTTCCCACTGAGGTGGTATCAATATTTTGTTTTATTGAGGCACTTTTATTGTTTAGGGCAAAGTATTCATTTTTGACAAAGCCCTTTATTGAAACTTGAAACTTGGTTAAGAACCCAGGTTCCTGCATCCCCTGCAAAGCCACCCACTGTATTTTTCAGTTTAGTGATTTGTGAATAGACTCAGAGAGTCAATTAAAGTTTTCATCAGGCTGGAATCCATGAAGCAGACCGAAAAAATAAATATTGGTGACTACTTTACCTGGCAGCCAGAGGGAAGGTTCATAATTCTGATCTGTGGTCTTCACTCTGAAATGGTTTATGTATCTAATGAAATGGAACCTTGTTTTCTACCCATCTGAATTCCCCTTAAAATTACTTTATACCTGATATTTCTTTGCAACACCCTAAGATTTCTCTTGGTAATTTTTCTTTTTTTATTTTCTTAAAAGTCTTTGTTAGAGTATTATCTTTTGGTTCTGCTTTGATACAGTATTTGAGTCCACTTAATATGCTGTTTTGATGTTAAATAAAATAGATATAGTATGAAAAATAGAAAAAAGTTCTAAAAAGCTATAATAAGTTATTCTTTACTGATACATCAACTAGATGCTATAGTATGAATTATATGTTCCATTATTTTTGAAACATGTTTATACTTCTTCATGTAGCATTCTCTTTTCCTTTTGTACTTACTTCCCAGGAAATGTTTTTAAGTAACAGAATAATTTGAAGCTGTTTAGTTTGTCCCAAATTATTTCTCTTCACATCATGGATTAGGAATAAAAATCTTAAATACTTACAAATAAAGTATTTCTAAATATGTGCCAGTACCCTTTATCATAAACTTTTGTCATTCATTCATTCATTTATCAAACACATTTTGGCATATAGTGTGTGACAAATAATGTACATATGCAAATAGGTAGACACCTGCATAGAGTGTCCAGCATCTGGTTGGGAAGGCGACAGTACGACATAGTGTGATAGGTATTCTGAGGGAGGTAGGCCTGGAGTGCTATGACCTGGGAAAATCATCCAATCTCTATTAGGGTGAGTGGCTTAGGAAGGGAATCCTGAAAGAGACCATATGATTTGAATCTTGTCATTACAGGGAGGAGTTAGTCAGGTAATCAGGTAAATGGGATGGATCTGGGGATAGTGAGTGTTGGTAGCAAAAGAAGAGTGTAGAGCTAAGCTCCAGAGGTGGAAGAAAAATCAGATTGCTTTTCCGAAAAGAACTTGGCAAGGTAAGAGCACAGGGTTGAGGGGGAAAGTGAGGAAAGATGATTCATAAGAGAGAAGGAGATCTAAATCATGAAAGGTCTTGATTATTATGCTGAAGAGTGTGGCACTTAAGGTCAAAGAAATAGGGGAGTGACATGAACAATTTATGTTTTCTTAAGATCGCTTTATAATGGAAGAATTTATAGAGACTGACTCCAATAGATTTAATTATTTGAACATTAAAAGGCTTCAGGTCCAAAATAAAAAAGATTAAAATTAAGAAGCAAGCTAAACTGGGTCAACTATTTATAATGAATGTGACAAAGTTTTAGTATTCAAAGATTCAATTCAATTCAAATTGAGAACAACAGCACTAAGGAGATCCTCATAGATAACAGAGTAAGATACTAATAGATAATTAGGAAATAAATTAGGTTAAGAAACTTATCAGCATGTACATTTAAATAATGGGGAGGTCTCATTTTTTGCTTGTCAGATTAGGAGATTTTTGAGCAAGAATTACATTCAAACCTGATGGTGACAAAAGTATAGAATAAAAGAAGATTTACATGCGTTGCTGATGCGAACATAAATAAAATCTTTGCTGATACAACTATTTATTGAGTTTGCAAATTGCCCATATTCAGTGACCTAGAAACCTCTCATCTTGAAGTTTTAGCTAAGGAAATAATCTGAAGCATATAATAAGATACTCCTCCTTGGGTTATTTTGGTATTTAAATGAGATAATTCATTCAATATTTACCATATGTACTATATTTCCTGGTACATATAAAGACAAAATGAATGTTATTATTATGAAACAAATCTGAGCCATAAAACATATTCAGAATCCATGCTAGTAGTGATTCTGTAGATTATTGTGTTACAGAGAATAATAAGTTTAATTTGATTCGCTGTTATTTTAAAACTTCTCTCAGAAAATAATTTGACAATCATGACATAAAAACCCACATCTTGAGGAATTTTGTGTCTAGAAGAATTCTTCTATAATGTAAATAATGTTGTACTTGATCATTAACAAGAGTGATAAAAGTTTAAAGAGAAACTTGAAATAATAAGAAATCCAGTATAGTATTTAAGCAGAGAAAGGAGAAAGGTACAATAGACACTTGGACAAATATGTGCTGTTATCTGAAATTATCTTCAAATGGCAGAATTAAGGTAAGACTTGAGGCAATTTTTCTTATGGTCAGGAGGTTGCAACCTAGCTGGAAGCGGGGGAGTAGAAAGCAAAATTTTAACTGAATTATAGATAATGGCTTAAATTGCACTTTTGGAAACTGCATGTAGTCCAAAATTTGGGACAAATCTTTTTTTTTTTTTTCTATTTGAAATAACTTTCTTGGGCTTAGAATTATATAACGAATCAGACTAACTCGAATTACCCAGCAAATGGCAATTGACATTTGGTAAAATATACGCAGTTGCAAGTTTCAATGTTCAAGGCTAATTTTACTTTTGAAATGCATTTGTCGTAAAAAACTGTGATGTGCACAGCATGTTACATTCAATAAAGTGGAAGACAGAAATTGAAGCATTAGATTGGCTCCCACCTATGCACTTACCAGAAATGAATACACGTGCCTCATTTGCTAGAATTTAATCGCTGCCACCATGAAGTTATTTTGAACTCAAAATGCACCCCGGACAGAGGGGGAGAAGTGAGATGGGGAAAAATTGATGGTTTTCTGGGTCCCCTTCATTCCCTCCCTTTCTCTGTTTCCTTTCTGCTCTTCCGCCTTTTCTCCTTCCTTCCTTCTTTTCCTTCCTTCTTACTTTCTTTCAACATCTCAACGTTTCGATTTCGATTCTTGGCTTAGCTGACCTGACTCTGAGTTAGTCTTTGCACAGCTTGAGAGCTGAGAATAGTTATGAGTATTTCCATGGATGTATGAAAGACGTCTTGATGCCAAGACATCATTATTCTTGTGAAGTGAGCATAAGTTTTAGAGTGAGATAGTCCTAGCTGATTCCCAGTTATACAGCTTATTAGTTGTGTGACATGGTGTAAGTCACTGAACTTCACTGAACCTCAGTTTTCTTAATTATAAATTGGGTTCCATATGACTGAGTTTGCAAGGCTGCAGTCCCGCTTTGGACATATAGTAAATGTTCAATATTTGTTGTCAATTATTATCCCCCCGACAAACAAAAAACCTCTTGGATTTCATGAGAGCTGATTTGCTGCATAGGTTACAGCGCTTATCAACTTTTCTTGCCACCACGGTTTATGGCTCAGATAACAGTCACAGAAACTGACTTTTAAGGTGTAAATATAATTTCTGCAATTTCTACCTTTGTCTACCATCCTTTTATCTCCCATTTAAGAAAGCATATCAGAATGCAAGAAAAGAACCATTGTGATGTTCTAGAAATAATCTTAAATGTAATCCAATTTATTTTTAGGAGGATAAGTAAATTTTTGTGTATTATTATTAAAATTACTTATGACATATTACACAACTGAACATTGGTGATTCACAGATCTATTGAAAGAAACAATGGTTGAGAAGTGCTTGACTTGAGGATTTCTTCAGATCCTTGCTGGTGCATTTTTCCATAAAAAATAATGTGCCAAGTGCCTCTGGTTGAAGAGGAAAACAGTAAACATTTTGAGATGTAGATTTATTGAGGAATAACTAAAGGCAGGGAGTGAGCTTCCATAGTTTAAAGACAGCAGGTAAGAGAATTAACAGGAATAATAAAAGATTTGGAACATACATTAAAATGCCAATCATTTCAGCTACTTATCCCAAGGTTATTTGTAAGATAGAGAAAGGGAGAGTGGAAAGAATGAGAGTGTATAAAGAGGAAGCAGAAGACTTAATCTCATTATATCTGTTATTTTTAAAAATTTGTAAGTATAAAGATTCTGAAAACTCATTAATTTTATTCACCTTTCCCACTAGGTGTTTTCATTTATATGTAAAAAAGAAATAAAAACTGAAGTTATCTTATTAAAAATGAGTCTCATCTTGATCTATCTTTTACAGACAGAGAGAAAACAGTTTATTTATAGCCTACTTAATGCTATCATAATGAATTAATAGATTGTGCCTGGGACAAGCCCCTGAATCTCTTTGTCTTATTTTCTCCTCTACTAGTGAAGAGACAAATCAGTTGGTATAAGGTAGCTTGCTGTATGTAACATTCCATGTTTCTATGAGTATAAATGTTCAGAAAGGAGTCTGACAGCTGCACAATCATTTAATTTACAAATAAGTTCCCGCAGTTTCCTACTGAGGCAGAAAGTCCGGGGGTAGAGTAAAGGAGCAGTAGAATGGCTTTGTCATCTACTCATTGGGACAAGTTACTTAAACTCTCAGTAATTAGACTTTACTTGTCTAGTTCTCAGGCTATTCATGAGAGCTGAAAGACATGAAGCATGTGAAAATGCTTTTCAAATCATAAAACTGTATAATTGTAATTTAATATTATTAGATGAAACAGAGCAATGGAACAATTATGAATCCCAAGAATTAATCAAATAAACAAGGATAGCAACAACAGTATTTCTGTCATCTAGTTTTAACTTGAAATGAGCAATAGATACTTCTTCATTAATAAGAGATATATCATTATTTTTAGGCTTATTGTTTCCTTATGCAACTAAGAGGTTACTACAAGCATTAATATGGATAATAGAAAAAACATTCTGCAGTAAGAATTTTTCCAATTAGAATATTCAGTTATTACATAAATACAATTTTCAAAATTATGCATTTATTAGTTACACATGGAGTGTTATATTAACCCTTTCATACAAAACATACTACTTACTAACTCATCTGAAGATTGTGCTGACAAAAACTGCCTGCTTGCCTTCTTGCCTTCTTTCCTCCCTCATCCTCCCTCTCTCCCTCCCTCCCTCCCTCTCTTCCTTCCTTTCTTCCCTTCCCTCCCTCCCTCCCTCCATCTCCTCTTCCTCCTCCTTCTCCCTCTCTCTTCTCCTTGCCCATGCTCCTGTGTTTCTTAAACTTACATCACAGAAAGATCTTTTATTGTCCATTTTATTTTCCCTCCAGAGCTACTCTCGTGGTAGACTATCTCATATAAAGTCATAACTTTGAGCTGGGTGCAGTGGCTTACACCTGTAATTACAGCATTTTGGGAGGTGGAGTTCGGGAGTTCGAGACCAGCCTTATCAACATGGTGAAACCCTGTCTCTAGTAAAAATACAAAAATTAGCTGGGCATGGTAGTGTGTGCCTATAATCCCAGTTACTAGGGAAGCTGAGGCAGGAGGATCACTGGGACCTGGGAGGTGGAGGCTGCAGTGAGCCAGGATTGCACCATTGCACTCCTGCCTGGACGACAGAGTGAGACTCTCTCAAAAAAGAATATACACACACACACACACACACACACACACATATATATACACACACACACACACATATATATACACACACACATATATACACACATATATATATACACATATATACATATATATAGTCACGACTTTGACAGTCAATGATGTGCAGACAGTTTCCACTTTTATATGCCCAGTCCTGATCTCTCTTCCAAGTCCCAGTACTATATTTGCAATTACTTGGTTATATCTAACTATATTGAGTACTAACTTAAACTCAAAGTTCTTGTATTATTTCCTCCTAGACCTGCTCTTCTTTTTCTGGTTTCGATTTCTGTTGGGTTACTAACCTCCCTACACAGAGACTTCAAACGTTCATATCATCTTTGAGTCCTTCCTCTCTCATGTTCTCTTCATCCAATTAAATATTTCCTCAACATTTTAATATTCATTTGCTCTTCTCCATTTCTAAAATTATTATTTAATTAGACTTTACCTCTTACTTGTACTATTGGGAAACTTCTTAGCTGGTTTCTCTGTCTACACACCCTTCTCTAATTAATCTTCTAACACTGTTGTCAGATAAACCCTAGAAACTTAGAATCATGGAATCATAGATCTCAGCATTACAGACAGAACTTAAAGTGACCTGGTTTAGATAATTGGACACTCCTTAATCTTTCTATATCCCAAGCCAAATCTATAAAGAACTGTATTGCTAGCCTTAATCTTTAAAAATAATGTATTTTAGGCCAGGAATGGTGGCTCATGTCTGTAATCTCAGCACTTTGGGAGGCTGAGGAGGATCACCTGAGGTCAGGAGTTCAAGACCAGCCTGGCCAACGTTGTGAAACCCCATTTATACTAAAACTACAGGAAAATTAGCTGGGCACGGTGGCAAGCACCTGTAGTCCCAGCTACTCGGGAGGCTGAGGCAGAAGAATTCCTTGGCCCCTGGAGGCGCATGTTGCAGTGAGCCGAGATCGTGCCACTGTACTCCAGCCTGGGCGACAGAGCAAGATACCATCTCAACAAAACAACACAAAACAAAGCAAAACAAAACATATTTTAAAGTATTTTTTCTTCTACTTATTTCTCCTCTTCCTCTTCCTGTACCTTCTTTGAGCTAAAATCTTTCTCTGCTTTTATCTTAAGTCTATCTCTTGGGGCCATACAGAAATCAAATCCCTCTTCCATAGGTCAGGATTTCAAGATTTGTAGGCAGTTATTCTGTGTCAAAGTATAAATGCTCTCCCCTGGGGGAGGCTTTAGAAACTGTTAGATGTACTGTTAATTTTAATCATACTGGTTGCAAACTTTTGTAGAAAGAAGATAGTGCATTTTGGCAGCCATCTCTGAAATCAAAACTGTCCTAGATGTTTAATTTTTTTTTTTTTTTTTTTGTGGGTTGTGGATTGTGTGTAAGGGAGGAAAAGAGAGAACTTTAAGACCAGGAACTTCCAAAACATGCGTTACAAACTAATACACATCCGAAGGGATTCAAAATTACAATTTGAAATATTTATCTTTTTACTAGTAATCTAAAAATGCTTTATTTCATAATTAATTAAAGTATGCTCCACAATTCCAAAAAAATATAAGTTCACATCATATATATATAATTTGGTTAGATGGCCTTTCTCAAATTCATCCTCTATAGAACACATCGGATCTATCTATCATCTATCTATCTATCTATCTATCTATCTATCTATCTATCTATGTATTCATTCATCCATCTATCTTCATCACAAGGCAGTCTTTATATTTTACACTGAATGGCAGAAAAATACAGCAGAGAAATTTGTCGTTTAATACAGAAAACAGTTTATATCCAAATTTAATTTTATTTTAGACTTTAGTTTAACCTGATTAGTTAGCAAATATGTGTAGTTTTTTTGGGTAGCTCCCTAGGTCATAAATATTCTGAATCTCAGATTTCCTTTTATCAGAAAAAGGGAAAATCATTACAATATAAAAATTGACTAAACAGAAGAATTTTTATGTCCAAGTGATTTGCTTTTCAATTTTTCTTCAATAAAGGTTAACTGTGTTCTTAAGTGGAGAGTGAAATTTCTGATGACATATTGCTTTTTTTCTAGGCAGAACATTCTTTATTTCTTCTACCATTATTCATGCTATGTAGTTTCAAGATCCTTCAGTGCTCTGATTATTTTCCCTTGAGAAAGACTCATTTTATTTATAGCCCTTGCAGCAGAGGCTGTTGGTGCCCCACCATCTGCCTTAGGCACTTGTAGTTCCCACTCACAACTCGTGTCCCATGGCAAGCACCTGCAGTTCCCAGCTAAGGGCTTCCTGTTTCTGGTATTACCTGAGTCACCTCCCATATCATCTACTTGCACTCAGATCTTAGTCTCATGGCTTGCTTCTGGGGAAACCCAACCTTAATCACCCCTTTTAAAATATCCTGCTGTATACTTTGCACACAAGCATAAAATCATTCCTTGAATTTTAAGAGACAGGCGATATGAAACTATCAAAGATATTTTGGTAAGCCATGTTAAGATTTTGTTTTTAACTTAACTCTAAAGGCAAGGGGAAATCATTGAGAAGTTTAGCGATGGAATGGCCAGATCAGATGTGCTTTGTGGAGGATGAATTTGAGAATGGCAAGACTTGAAGGTGATGTCCACTTAGGAGTTTGTTCCTCCAGGTCAAAAAAGTCATGGCCAGCTGTAATGACAGCAGCAAAGAACAACTTCATGGGGAAAAAGGTGTTGTTTTAGGAGACATTTACAGAGTAGAATTGGCAGAACTTGGCTACTGGTATTAATTGGATATGGAAGATGAGGGATTAACTGGATAGATGTCAGTGCCATTTTTGTTCTTAAGGGAGAAGAAAGTTTAGGGAATGGAAAAAGAAGCTTTTTCCTTTTCACATGTTGTTTTATGTTTGAGATGTTTGTGTGAACCTGATGAAGTACGTGCTGTTTTAGAGAAAATGCAAATAAAACATGTTTATGAAGCTGATCTATAGCATTCATTTCACTTGTACAGAAGTGTCTTCCACTTTCTCTGCATAGCATCTGTCATCTGTGTCATTTTCATATTAGTTGTCTTTGAATTTTTCTGTTACTAAAAATCATATAATGTTGTAACCATTGAGAATAAACCATTTACATATCAATAGACAATGCTGGGCATCACCAAATAGAACGTTTGTATCTGTAAGACATTTGAAATTGATAACATAATTACATTGTGTGTGAGTGTAAAAGGATTATGTGTATTCAGAATATTTTAAAAAATAACTCTAGACTTGAAGAATAAAACATAGTTTGTAAGATTTGAACAAACTACAAGTGCCTAAACTACAAGTGCCGTGGCCCTCTGCGAAGCTCGAATAATGTGGAAAGCCCTGTTTAATATAAATAAAGTTAATTACTTTGTGAAATAATTTTGTTTATCCTTTCAATATGTGTTCATTAGTATACCTAGTGCTTTTTAAATGAACAAAGCAGATGAAGTCCCTTTCCCTCATGGAGCTTATATTCTAATGAAAATAGGGAAAGAAGAGAGAGAGAAGCAAAGAACAATAAAAACAATAAATGAATACATTATTTACCATGATAGTTGCTGACAAATTCTCTGAAAAATGTGGAACTAGATCAGGAAGGGGAAAGAGAGGAGGGGAGGGGTGTAGCATTAAGGCAGACCTCTGCAAAAGCGAGATCTGAGCAAATATTTGTAGGAAGTGAGGGAGTAGCCAAGATATTTATAAGAAAAATGTTCAAGGGATCAGCTAGAACAAGGGCCCTCAGATGAGACCTGAGACAGTGCAGATACAGCAATGAGACAGACAAGCAAGAGGGGCACCAGGGCTTCAGCTGTGTAGGGTCTTAGAGGGTATTGTAGGACCTTTAGCTCCTACTGTGAGTGAGATAGGAAGCAGTTACGGGCTAAGGGCAGAGCAGAAAATTTTTCTGACATAGTTTTAAAGGATCAGTCAGGCATCTGTACTGAGAATAGACTAGAGTGAAGTGTGGATGCAGAGAGAACGTTTAAGAGGCTTTCAAAGCTGTCCAAGTGAGAGACAAAGGGCACTTAGATCAGTATAGCATTGGCTGGAGAGGTGAGAAATAGTTGGACTTTTAGTATGTTTTGAAGTAGAGCCAAAAGCATTTACTGGTGCCTTGGTTGTGAAATGTGAGAATCAGAAGAGTCAAAGGTGACTTCGAGGTTCTTGGCTTGAGCAAGTAGTAGGTTGGAGTTGCTTTTTACTAAAGAGAAAATACTGTAGAACCACAGGTCTGGAGAGTGGGCTGAGAGTTAAGAGTTCGATTTTTGACATATTAAATTTGAGTTATTTATTAGATAGCTGGGTGTTTAAAAAAATAAAATAATGCTGAGAATCTGAGTATGGATAATTTATCCAAACTCACATTTTTGTCATTTATTCCCTTTTGTTAATGACTGTCTCTTTATAGCAGGGGGATCAGGGCATTATCATTATAAGCCTGAACTTGTGTGGGTGTGTCTTGTGCATTGGCGAGACTAGGTGTGCTTAAAGATAATTTACAAAAGAGAGATTGAAGGGCTACACGAAAAATAAATTCATTTTAAGGGAAAGGCAAAGAAAACAAGCTTGGTCTAATAGTGCAGCAGCTTTAGTTGTCAAATCAGAGGGCTAATTTTGGCCCCAGTGTGGTGACCATCTCTCAGATTTGTCCAAGGCCCAGCTCCCTCTCTTCCTACTTGTTTCCATGATAGACTCAGTTTAGGATATTATCAGAGAGAAGCTGAGTACAAAGTGAAATAATTGCTTCCATTAAAATTTCTCTACTACATCAGGACAAAAGAGATTATTGCATTGGTTAATTCCTGGAAATTGTTACAGACGAAAGAAGGGACTCATCTCTCCCTACATTGGTATAGAACACTGAGTAGATTTGAATACCTTGGTATTCAGTACATTAGCAGCACCAGAAAAGGCTGTGATGCATGAAAAGCCAGGATTGTTAAGTGTGGGATACCTGGAAATTATAGTATGGCAGTACCCAGTGGAAGTGATAGCAAGGCTTAGGAAAGACAGTGGTGCCTAGTTACAAGATGAGTGTTAGTGACTGCGTGTTTGTGTCTCCCCAAAATTAATATACTAAAATTCTAACTCTTAATATGATATTAGGAGGTGGAGTGTTTGGGAGGTAATTAGGTCATGGTATTAAGGCGGAGCCTTCATGAATGGGATTAATGCCCTTATAAGAAGACACATAAGAGAGATGGTCTTTCTCTTCCATGAGAGAACAAACGGAGAAGACAGCCATCTATAAACCACTAAGAGGGCCTTCTCCAAGAAGGTGACCTTGCTGGCACCCTGATCTCGGATTTCTAGCCTTCAGAATTGTGGGAAATAAATGTTTGTTTTTTAGGTCACCAAGTTTATGGCATTCTGTTATAGCAACCAGGACAGACCAAGAGTAGATCCTTGGTTCGCTATGAAATTCCCACTGGGGACTCAGAGCAGTACTTCGGGTGTGTGTTTGTGTGTGCGTGGGTGTGTGTTTGTGTGTGCACATGTGTGTGTATACTATGCATACTATTGAGTCCATGATATTAGATGGATTCGAGAATCAGAGAAGTATAAACTTTTATTATCAAAATGATTTGATTTTGGCCTCAGTCTGGGGTAGACTAAAAGAGTGGGTTCAAATGTATCACTTTATTAAAAAAAAGGACTGTATTTTTGATCATCTTGGTTATTTAGCATAGGATGCTACTGAAACAAAAATTATGAATCCCATGTCTTAATGGGTCCATAGGGAACATGTGATTGGGAAATAAATTTTTGGATCTACTCTGGATGAGACACTATTATAGATTTGTACACAAACTATTTCGTGATACAAGCTACCATTTCCTCATTGAGGACTGGATATAGAAAGAAGGTCTTTACGATAAAGATGATAATGATGATGATGATGACAGCGACTTTTATGAACTAATGTCTCAGGCCTATTCAATTTGTTTTATATACATTGTGCTCTTTAATTTTTACAGCAGTACTATAGAGATTGGCATTACTGTACAATTTGATATTTTACAGTTCCTCATTTACAAATAAGGAAGCAGAGACTCCGGTAGGTTGAGAAGCTTGCCCACAATTACATAGCTACCTGCAGTATGACTATTCAAATCTAGACATCCATGACTTTAAAGTCTACTTTCTTCACACTTCCTAAAAAGCTATTGATTTAATAATATTATATAGCTAACTAACCCAGGATTCAGAGGTTTTTGATAACAAATATATATATTTATATACACATATATATGTATGTGTGTGTGTATATATGTATGTATGTGTATATATATATATTCTCTCTTTTTTTAAAATTATACTTTAAGTTCTAGGGTACATGTGCACAACGTGCAGGTTTGTTACACATGTATACATGTGCCATGTTGGTGTGCTGCACGCATCAACTCATCAGCAACCATCAACTTGTCATTTACATCAGGTATAACTCCCAATGCAATCCCTCCTCTCGTCCCCTCCCCATAATAGGCCCCGGTGTGTGATGTTCCCCTTCCAGAGTCCAGGTGATCTCATTGTTCAATTCCTACCTATGAGTGAGAAGATGCAGTGTTTGGTTTTCTGTTCTTGCAATGGTTTGCTGAGAATGATGGTTTCTAGCTGCATCCATGTCCCTACAAAGGACACAAACTCATCCTTTTTTATGGCTGCATAGTATTCCATGGTGTATATGTGCCACCTTTTTTTAATCCAGTCTGTCACTGATGGACATTTGGGTTGATTCCAAGTCTTAGCTATTATGAATAGTGCCACAATAAACATACGTGTGCATGTGTCTTTATAGCAGCATGATTTATAATCCTTTGGGTATATACCCAGTAATGGGATGGCTGGGTCATATGGTATTTCTAGTTCTAGATCCTTGAGGAATCGTCATACTGTTTTCCACAATGGTTGAACCAGTTTACAATCCCACCAACAGTGTAAAAGTGTTCCTATTTCTCCACATTCTCTCCAGCACCTGTTGTTTCCTGACTTTTTAATGATTGCCATTCTAACTGATGTGAGATGGTATCTCATTGTGGTTTTGATTTGCATTTCTCTGATGGCCAGTGATGATGAGCATTTTTTCATGTGTCTGTTGGCTGTATGCATGTCTTCTTTTGAGAAATGTCTATCCATATCCTTTGCTCACTTTTTGATGGGGCTGTTTGTTTTTTTCTTGTAAATTTGTTTGAGTTCTTTGTAGGTTCTGGATATTAGCCCTTTGTCAGATGAGTAGATTGCAAAAATTTTCTCCCATTCTGTAGGCTGCCTGTTCACTCTGATGGTAGTTTCTTTTGCTGTGCAGAAGCTCTTTAGTTTAATTAGATCCCATTTGTCAATTATGGCTTTTGTTGCCATTGCTTTTGGTGTTTTAGACATGAAGTCCTTGCCCATGCCTATGTCCTGAATGGTATTACCTAGGTTTACTTCTAGGGTTTTTATGGTATTAGGTCTATCATGTAAGTCTCTAATCCATCTTGAATTAATTTTCATATAAGGAGTAAGGAAAGGATCCAGTTTCAGCTTTCTACTTATGGCTAGCCAATTTTCCCAGCACCATTTATTAAATAGGGAATCCTTTCACCATTTCTTGTTTTTGTCAGGTTTGTCAAAGATCAGATGGCTGTAGATGTGTGGTATTATTTCTGAGGGCTCTATTCTGTTCCATTGGTCTATATCTCTGTTTTGATACCAGTACCATGCTGTTTTGGTTACTGTAGCCTTGTAGTATAGTTTGAAGTCAGGTAGCGTGATGCCTCCAGCTTTGTTCTTTTAACTTAGGATTGTCTTGGCAATGTGGGCTCTTTTTTGGTTCCATATGAACTTTAAAGCAGTTTTTTCCAATTCTGTGAAGAAACTCATTGGTAGCTTAATGGGGATGGCATTGAATCTGTAAATTACCTTGGGCAGTATGGCCATTTTCACGATATTGTTTCTTCCTATCCATGAGCATGGACTGTTCTTCCATTTGTTTGTGTCCGCTTTTATTTCACTGAGCAGTGGTTTGTAGTTCTCCTTGAAGAGGTCCTTTACACCCTTTGTAAGTTAGATTCCTAGGTATTTTATTCTCTTTGAAGCAATTGTGAATGGAAGTTCATTCATGATTTGGTTCTCTGTTTGTCTGTTACTGGTGTATAAGAATGCTTGTGATTTTTGCACATTGATTTTGTATCCTGAGACTTTGCTGAAGTTGCTTTATCAGCTTAAGGAGATTTTGGGCTGAGATGATGGGGTTTTCTAAATATACAATCATGTCATCTGCAAACAGAGACAATTTGACTTCTTTTTTTCCTAACTGAATACCCTTTATTTCTTTCTCTTGCCTGATTGCCCTGGCCAGAACTTCCAACACTATGTTGAATAGGAGTGGTGAGAGAGGGCATCCCTGTCTTGTGCCAGTTTTCAAAGGGAGTGCTTTCAGTTTTTGCCCATTCAGTATGATATTGGCTGTGGGTTTGTCATAAATAGCTCTTATTATTTTGAGATACATTCCATCAATACCGAATTTATTGAGAGTTTTTAGCATGAAGGGCTGTTGAATTTTGTGAAAGGCCTTTTCTGCATCTATTGAGATAATCATGTGGTTTTTGTCTTTGGTTCTGTTTATATGCTGGATTACGTTTATTGATTTGTGTATGTTGAACCAGCCTTGCGTCCCAGGGATGAAGCCCACTTGATCATGGTGGATAAGCTTTTTGATGTGCTGCTGGATTTGGTTTGCCAGTATTTTATTGAGGATTTTTGCATCGATGTTCATCAGGGATATTGGTCTAAAATTCTCTTTTTTTGTTGTGTCTCTATCAGGCTTTGGTATCAGGATGATGTTGGCCTCATAAAATGAGTTAGGGAGGATTCCCTCTTTTTCTATTGGTTGGAATAGTTTCAGAAGGAATGGTACCAGCTCCTCCTTTTACCTCTGGTAGAATTCGGCTGTGAATCCGTCTGGTCCTGTACTTTTTTTGGTTGGTAGGGTATTAATTATTGCCTCAATTTCAGAGCCTGCTTTGGTCTATTCAGGGATTCAACTTCTTCCTGGTTTAGTCTTGGAAGAGTGTAATTATCCAGGAAATTATCCATTTCTTCTAGGCTTTCTAGTTTATTTGCATAGAGGTGTTTATAGTATTCTCTGATGGTAGTTTGTATTTCTTTGGGGTCAGTGGTGATATCCCCTTTGTCATTTTTTATTGCATCTATTTGATTCTTCTCTCTTTTCTTCTTTATTAGTCTTACTAGCAGTCTATCAATTTTGTTGATCTTTCCAAAAAACCAGCTCCTGGATTCATTGATTTTTTTGGAGAGTTTTTTGTGTCTCTATCTCCTTCAGTTCTGCTCTGATCTTAGTTATTTCTTGCCTTCTGCTAGTTTTGAATGTGTTTGCTCTTGCTTCTCTAG
The DNA here is from genome assembly GCF_003255815.1 of Theropithecus gelada. Lineage (NCBI taxonomy): Eukaryota > Metazoa > Chordata > Mammalia > Primates > Cercopithecidae > Theropithecus > Theropithecus gelada. The sequence goes on from NC_037676.1 coordinate 84,179,619, forward strand.
TTCTTTTAATTGTGATGCTATGGTGTCAATTTTAGATCTTTCCAGCTTTCTCTTGTGGGCATTTAGTGCTATAAATTTCCCTGTACACACTGCTTTAAATGTGTCCCAGAATTCTGGTATGTTGTATCTTTGTTCTCATTGGTTTCAAAGAGCGTCTTTATTTCTGCCTTCATTTCGTTATGTACCCAGCAGTCATTCAAGAGCAGGTTGTTCAGTTTCCATGTAGTTGAGAGGTTTTGATTGATTTTCTTAGTCCTGAGTTCTAGTTTGATTGCACTGTGGTTTGAGAGACAGTTTGTTATAATTTCTGTTCTTTTACATTTGCTGAGGAGTGCTTTACTTCTAACTATGTGGTCAATTTTGGAATAAGTGTGATGTGGTGCTAAGAAGAATGTATATTCGGTTGATTTGGGGTGGAGAGTTCTGTAGATGTCTATTAGGTCTGCTTGGTGCAGTGTTGAGTTCAATTCCTGGATATCCTTGTTAACTTTCTGTCTCGTTGATCTGTCTAATGTTGACAGTGGGGTGTTGAAGTCTCCCATTATTATTGTATGGGAGTCTAAGTCTCTTTGTAATCTCTAAGAATTTGCTTTATGTATCTGTGTGCTCCTGTATTGGGCACATATATATTTAGGATAGTTAGCTCTTCCTGTTGAATTGATCCCTTTACCATTATGTAATGGCCTTCTTTGTCTCTTTTGATCTTCGATGGTTTAAAGTCTGTTTTATCAGAGTCTAGTATTGCAACCCCTGCTTTTTTTTGTTCTCCATTTGCTTGGTAGATCTTCCTCCATCTCTTTATTTTGAGCCTATGTGTGTCTCTGCATGTGAGATGGGTCTCCTGAATACAGCAAACTGATGGGTCTTGACTCTTTATCCAATTTGCCAGTCTGTGTCTTTTAATTGGACCATTTAGTCCATTTACATTTAAGGTTAATATTGTTATGTGTGAACTTGATCCTGTCATTGTGATATTAGCTGGTTATTTTGCTCGTTAGTTGATGCAGTTTCTTCCTAACATCGATGGTCTTTACATTTTGAATGTTTTTGCAATGGCTGGTACCAGTTGTTCCTTTCCATGTTTAGTACTTCCTTCAGGATCTCTTGTAGGGCAGGCCTGGTGGTGACAAAATCTCTAAGCCTTTGCTTGTCTGTAAAGGATTTTATTTCTCCTTCACTTATGAAACTTAGTTTGGCTGGATATGAAATTCTGGGTTGAAAATTCTTTTCTTTAAGAATGTTGAATATTGGCCCCCACTCTCTTCTGGCTTGTAGAGTTTCTGCTGAGACATCTGCTGTTAGTCTGATGGGCTTCCCTTCGTGGGTAACCCGACCTTTCTCTCTGGCTGCCCTTAACATTTTTTCCTTCATTTCAACTTTGGTGCATGTGACAATTATGTGTCTTGGAGTTGCTCTTCTGGAGGAGTATCTTTGTGGCGTTCTTTGTATTTCCTGAATTTGAAAGTTGGCCTTCCTTACTAGGTTGGGGATGTTCTCCTGGATGATAACCTGAGGAGTGTTTTCCAACTTGGTTCCATTTTCCCCCTCACTTTCAGGCACACCAATCAGACGTAGGTTTGGTCTTTTCACATAATCCCATATTTCTTGGAGGCTTTGTTCATTTCTTTTTCATTTTTTTCTCTAGACTTCTCTCCTCGCTTCATTTCATTCATTTGATCTTCAATCATTGATACTCTTTCTTCCAGTTGATCGAGTCGGTTACTGAAGCTTGTGCATTTGTCACGTATTTCTCGTGTCATGGTTTTCATCTCTGTCAGTTCGTTTATGGCCTTCTTTGCATTGATTATTCTAGTTATCCATTCTTCCATTCTTTTTTCAAGATATGTAGTTTCTTTGCACTGGGTACGTAGTTCCTCCTTTAGTTCTGAGAAGTTTGATTGACTAAAGCCTTCTTCTCTCAACTCGTCAAAGTCATTCTCTGTCCAGCTTTGATCCATTACTGGCGATGAACTGCGTTCCTTTGGAGGGGGAGATGCACTCTGATTTTTGGATTTTTTGAATTTCCAGCTTTTCTGCCCTGCTTTTTCCCCATCTTTGTGGTTTTATCTGCCTTTGGTCTTTGATGCTGGTGATGTACTGATGGGGTTTTGGTGTGGGTGTCCTTTCTGTTTGTTCGTTTTCCTTCTAACAGTCAGGACCCTCAGCTGTAGGTCTGTTGGACATTGCTTGAGGTCCACTCCAGACCCTGTTTGCCTGGGTATCAGCAGCGGAGGCTGCAGAAGATAGAATATTGCTGAACAGCAAGTTCTGCTGTCTGAGTCTTGCTCTGGAAGCTTCGTCTCAGGGTTGTACCCCGCTGTGTGAGGTGTGAGGTGTTGGTCTGCACCTAGTGGGGAATGTCCCCCAGTTAGGCTACTTAGGGTTCAGGGACCCACTTGAGCAGGCAGACTGTCCGTTGTCAGAGCTCAACCTCCCTGCTGGGAGATCCACTGCTCTCTTCCTGTATATTCTCATTCTGTAGTCTGTGTGTCTGCTAAGAGAGTACCGTTTCAGGCTGTAGGTCAGCAGGGCTAGACTCCAGCTTTGGGTTGGGTTCAGGTCTGTTCATGTAACTCATTTTGGGTGCATTAGGAGTGTACTTTTGTCATGACCACCAGCGATAACCCCATCAGATCACACTCCTTTTATTTTAATGCCTCTGTTCATATCATATCCACACACATTACAAAGAAAGTAACAAGTCTAAGCTCAATACTGATGGGGTAAGGAAGTATCCTCATAGTGGGAAGAACTGCAAAATTACATGGCTAAGGGAAAATATTCATAATTTTATAATAGGAAAGGAATGAAGAATGAAGAACAAGAATCTAATTTACCACAATAGTGTACCACACCACTTTCCTGTTGAGAAACAGTTTCTCACTGCTTCACTGGAGGTATTCTAACTATATTATCCCTTGATGGTGATTCAGAAGTGCCATCTTTCTAAATGAAGAACTGCATAACACAAAATATCAGATCTTTTTAAATGCTTGAAAAGGCTACTGACGACACCAAGTTTTTTAGTTAACTGGAAAGTACAAATGCACATTTTCTACTTCTATTACTTACATGCATTTCTCTTGGAATAACATAAATTTAAACATCACTGTCTGTGTTCAAGTTGGATCTTTTCATGCTTTCTAGGCTTCCATCCCAACCATAATTGCTAATTCTTTGTGTATCTGAATGTTTTTATAATACTGAAATTTATCTTTTTAGCTTTTTGTATATGACAGGAAAGCAACTGGTTGATTTCATTAAAATCAGAAAAACAATATGATCCAATAAATTGTTTGGCCTCATACACAATCAAAAAACACTTTTATTGATTATGTATTTTTTCATTTCACTGGCTATTATGGCTTCATGCAGACAATGTTTTAGTTTATGGAGATTCTGCACACTCAGTCCTGCTTGCATCTATTCTTTTGAAATTGCATAGCAAGTAAATGCTAATAACTGTGAATTACTGTTTATTTGTAACCTGCCAGGTCGAGGTGCATTCATTAACATTTATCTGGACTCTGGGGTTCCTTTCCTGCATAATATTCCAACTGAGTCTCTAAATGTTTGTAGAATCTTCAAAATTAATTTAAAAGCATTTTAATGGGGAGTTGTAACATAGATTCTTGTTCTTTATTTTTATTTTTAGCTTTTCAAGGGGTTCTTTTCAAGAGTGCCCCATGGCGGAGCTGGAAGTAGCCGCAATAGAAGACAGCTTCTTGCAGAGAGAAAGCTTGGTTTTGACATTTTACTTCTTTAACATTTCCTTCCCATCTTCTATCAAAAGCATCCATCGGGGTCTGTTAAAGCACATGGGGTATATGCTGTGAAAAACTGGTCACCTTTGATAGCCAATAGCAAAAGTAAGTCAAAGGTGACCTTTTCGTCTATTATGTAGCTCAGCTGAGGAGCTTGCTTTTTGAACTTTGCCAACTTAGCTTCTTCAGCCATGGAGTTCTTGCAATAGCCAATATGTGACAGCCCAGCATGCAAGTTAATTACTTCTTATTGTAAAAACCTGTAAAGTTCACTGTTCAAAACACTCCAGAGTTAGTGGTGTGGAACATACCTTCAAAAATTCAACAGCAGTTCTAGGGGCCAGGAAGCAGTTCTGCTCATTCTCTTTGTACCTGCTGTCAGCCTGTCTAACTATGCTCCGAATGCCAGGCTCTAGGCTAGGGGCTCTATGGAACAGCCTTATGAAGTAGGTGATATTTTTAGACCCATTTCATAGGCGAGGAATCTGCAGCATAGAGATAGTACAGTTGGGTCATGGTCATGCAACCATGGAGTGTAAGAATCAAATCTCTATGGTGCTAAAACATATCTGTAACCACCACTAGTATCCAATACCTCTCATTGTATCTTCTCATTGGGATTGCATCACATCTGGGCAGTGGCCCAGGAGAAGCTTTAAGTAGATGATTTAATTTTAAAATCTTTTATATATGGTTGTGTGTGTGTATGTATGTTTCCATATTAAAACCAATTTGAGGGAAAATGTTGATTCCTCAAAATGTCGTTTTAAGGACAAAAGCCTAGAAAAAGTAAGATTGTAGAGTAGAAGATATAGTTTATAGGAATAAAGCACTTGAATTAGACCCTAATTTTTTCTTCCTACATGTGTGAACTTTGGAAAATCACCTTATGTTTTTGAGATCCACTTTTCTCATTTGTAAAATGCAGATACTTAAGGGAGGGGTCAATGAGATAATACATCCTACAATCTGTGTCTAATAATAGTAGGACTCAGCCACTAATAGGTGGGTTTGGTTTCCTGTAATTCCTATGCGTTTGTGTGTGCACATGTATGCGTGTGTGCACATGTATTCATGTGTGTACATAGGAGAAGGGGGGCAGGGGATGTTTATCACATTGTTTTGATAAGTATGTCAATTTGACTTTCATAAGTATTTCATAAAATATAATCCTGGTGGAGTCGATCAGTAATCCACATTAAGAACAGAAAACTGGCCGGGTGCGGTGGCTCACGCCTGTAATCCCAGCACTTTGGGAGGCCGAGGTGGGTGGATCACCTGAGGTCTGGAGTTCAAGACCAGCCTGGCCGACATGGTGAAACCTCATCTTCACTAAAAATACAGGAAAATTAGCTGGGTGTGGTGGCACAGGCCTGTAGTCCCAGCTACTCAGGGGGCTGAGGCAGGAGAGAATTGCTTGAACCTGGGAGGCAGAGGCTGCAGTGAGCCGAGATCGGGCCACTGTATTTGCACTCCAGCCTGGGCCACAGAGCAAGACTCTTTCTCAAAAAACAAAAAAATTATATAGCATTTTTCATATATTTAACCCAGGTAAACAGCATGACTTTCTTGATATTTTCAAAAGACAGATTCAACTCTTATTTATTTATTTATTTTTGAGATGAAGTCTCACTGTTGCCCAGGCTGGAGTGTAGTGGTGAGATGTTGGCTCACTGCAACTTCTGCCTCCTGGATTCAGACAATTCCACTATCTCAGCCTCCTAAGTAGCTGGGATTACAGGCACATGCCACCATGCTCAGCTAATTTTTGTGTTTTTAGTAGAGATGGGGTTTTGCCATGTTGGCCAGGCTGGTCTCGAACTCCTGACCTCAAGGTTATCCACCTGTCTCAGCCTCCCAAAGTGCTGGGATTACAGACATGACCCACTGGGCCTGGCCTCAATTTTTATTTAAATTAGAAAACTACATATTATCCAAATGCCTGTAGTTACCCAGAGCTAGCCTAAAATTCTGAAAACTAAAAAATAATATTTTTAATTTTGGAAGGCACACATTATATTGGCATTCCCTATAAACAATACTCCTTTGCAGTTTCAAAAACTGTAGCTATGTGAATAAAAGTTTCCAGTCCCTTCTTTCTATTGTTCATTTGACTTTTAGAAAGTAGAGTAGTGCATTGGGCACTGTAAATTCTATAGATGGCTTATGACTCAAAAGCACACTTTTTGTCATCTAGATTGTTCACTGATCAGTCATGAATGACTGAAAGAATGGAAAAAACAAACAAAACAAATCTATAAGATGTCTCTTAGTTTGGGCACTGGGAATCCAGCAGGGATAAAACAGGGATAGAACATATAGTGTAGCCAGACCATTTTTACAGATTTTCTCCTTTATTCAGTTATAGAACTGACATTAGACCTTCTCTGAATAAAGGTAGCTCCATGACTTGTAATGCCAATTGTCTATATTATATTTTTGATTTCATCTTAATAATGCCAAAGTCTTCATATTAGAACAACAGGAATTAGCATCTAGCTGTGAATTTAGTTAAGTCTCCTTGTATGCCAAAAAACTTCTTTTCTTAAAATTCCCAAGGCTAATTCATGTGTCAGGATAGGTTATTTAATTTGATGTATTTCTTTGAGCTTGACATAACAGAACTTCGAATATCACTAAAAATTCTTAGCACCGGGCAGCCCAGTTGTGATTCAGGATTTAGCTACTTATTCAGTTTTTGGCAAGAGTTTCTAACATGTCAGCTGAACAGATTTTTCATTCTCTGTGTTTTTGATCCCATAAAATCAAATTGCCCGTACCTGTGTTTTTGATCCCATAATTTCTCCATTCACATTTATAGCTGTTCCCTGGCCAGGTTTGGGTAAATGTCTGTTGCTGCTGATTCATGGGCAGAAGGACATGAGTGAAGTTTCATAGAGCACTTTGGCATGTCTTTCTCCACCATTTCTCATAGTCTCTGGGCATAAATAATTTGTTAGGTACAGAATGTGCAGAAGTATAAAGAAGAGTGGCTGATGAGAAAGTGAGTCAGGAGTCATTATTAGGTGTGTGCACAACTAATAATGGAAGATTTAGGATGCCAAAGAGTTTGGAGGTAATCTAATAGTGGAGAGAGAGTCCTTGAGTATGGGAATAGTGTAATGAAAACTATATCTTATAAGGAGACCTTGAAGTGGTGTCTTGGTTAAGCTAACATGGGGAGGAAATAGGAGGCCATAACAAGTAATCATAGGATTGACATGTGATAATGAGGTTTTAATGATTGTTTTAAGATTTCCTGCTTAAGCAGAATACAATCAGAAGTAAAAAATGACAACTTTTCCCCTCAGGTTTTGAACAATTGGAAAGCCTAAAGATATAGATAGTCTTGAAAAAAACTTAAGGAATGAGTTGAAGGTTCTAATTTTCAGCCTTCATTGTTCATCCTAGATTTCTTCATAACAAGATTCTGTCTTGACAATGCAGTCCTTACCCTTGACTGAATGATGTAGAAGTAATTGCAGATTTTTGTAATTAAACACTTTTACTAGAAAGAGGAGTTTTAGGTAACTCATAGTTACCTAAATATGTACCTAAAATATCTACCTATCCATCATTTTTCTATTGATATAAAATTGCTTAATATAATGCGATCTTTATTAACAAAAATACGAATTATAAAATTACAAAATGTAAATTTTATCCAATTATAAATTTTTCATCATCATCCACTTTCTCATGAATTCAGCAAATATCTATCCTCTTACAAACTTGTAAGTAATATTTATAAAGCATTTCAGGATACTTTGAAAGACAGATCACTGTGGGTTTTGATCTTGCACTTCTGAGTTCCCTATAGAGCTCACCACTTTGAGGTTCTCACTGGTAATATTAGATAAGACAGTGATAGCCACATAAACCACTTAATTTGTACCTAGGATTTGACATAGATGAAAAAACTGACTAAAAAATAAGAAGGAGCATGTTATGGCACGTGGTGGTATTTTTCTGTATTTCTTTTTAAGCTCATATATACATTCATTAAAGAGGAATGATAAAGCCCAGGCTATTATTATTATTTCATATCAACTCTCTGGCTCTGTGCTCATATGTTATTCACTAACCAAATTTGCTATTCTGACCTGAAGTGTGCTGTTGTGTAAAATAGGCAGTGGATTTTGAAAATTAGTACAAAAAAACCCCTATAAATTATCTCAACAATTTTTGTATTGATTAATATCTTGAAATCAATTTTTGAAATATTGAGTTAAGCAAAATATATTATTAAAGTTATTTTATTTATTTTTAATGTAGTTACTAGAAAAAAATCAAAAATTAAACATGCAATTCACTTATTTTTATAAGACAGTACTGTTCTAAATTAAACTTTCTTCCAAAGAGTTACACAGATGAGTAGGCTTATGAAAATTCTATTTGCCAGAATTCCTTTGGCTCTGTTGTCAGTAAAATGCCATATTTGTTGGGGCCACATCTGTCCTCCCACACTCCTACATATCATTACATAAGAGAGCAAAAGCATCTGCTTGAAGTAAATATAAATGTGTACTTCTATGAACACCAAACAGAAACACCACAGGAAGGAGAGGCAGCTGTTCCTACATTTTAATAAGACTTACTGATTTATTTTTAATTGGCTTGTGATTGCTATGTCTTGCCAGATCTGTCTCAGCTCAATGCATTTGAGGTCTGTGATAATCCTTGAGGATGATCCAGTCTGCTAGGGGCCATCACATTTCAATGAACTCTGTGAATCTTGGGCAAGTTACACCAATCTATATTGTCTTGGCAATAAAAAACCTTAGGCCTTAGAGAAGAGAATCTTTTTCTTCCTCCTCTTCCTCTTCCTCTTCTTATTCTTCTTCTTCGACACAAAATGTTTCTCTATTGCCTTCATCTAATGAGATAAATGTTTAGAAGAGTCAGTGCTTTCCCTAGGATCAGCCACTCATCTACTCAGCCTTCTCTGACTGTGGCAGCACATACAGGTGCCATGAGAAGGTTGACCTGATCTCGGTAATATCAGTCTTAAATGGGGAGAAAAGAATTTTCTTGTTGAATACCTGCTATGCACTAGACACTAAAGGCTGTTACAGATGTACTCTCAATTAATTCTTACTCCAAACTCATGAGAATTTTAAAAAAATATTTCAATTTTACAGCAAGAAAAGGCTAAAATGTAGACACAATGAAGACTAGATTTAAAATCAGCTCCCTCTGAGTCTATGCATGATTTTTCATGTTTTGTTTTCCTAGGAATGCATTTCCTGTTTCATTAATTACTAAACATCAATACATGTTTTAATATTCCTTTTTTGGTTTATGTACTCTTTTGATTTCTTTTGCAATTATAGTTAGAATGAAAAAAATATGTTTTTTTTTTTTTTTTTTTTACCTTGTACAGTATCACATTGACTTTTTACGCAACCTTTCTTATAACTTACTCATACTTTCTAAAATGTGTACTCCACAGATTGACTTTTAATCATGTTGAACAACTTCTGGTCATAATTAAACTGCTACTTCTTCAAAAATAATGGCTAATAAGTATATATGGGTTTTACTACATTCCAGGAACAGCTTTCAACATTTGACATATAACTTATTTAATTATTTACCAAATCCCATGATGTAGGTACTAGTACACCATTTTACAAATAAGAAAACTGCAGCAATAGAGATTTGTGATGACTAAGTGAAGGGCCTATATCAAGTCAGTTGACCTGCCTCCCAAGTCTACGTGCTTAAACTCCTATATTATTCTTCCTCTTCTTAATTAATGGGTTACCAAGTCTTTATTGTTCTCTCTTAAGAGATGTATAAATTTAATGCCAGCCTCCATTTCCCAGGAAGAATAATAGGACCTATCAGAGAAACACTGTGGAAGATGAACTGAATTTAAGTAGTGAAGTTTTGAAACACTGACGCATCTTTAAATTATCCTTAGTGCTTTGAGTCTTCTGCATCTATACTTTGTAAATTATATACAGGATATCTTTTATTATAGGAATTCAATAATAATTCAAATTCAATTCAAATTTACCCAGTGTTGACTAAAACTACTGGTAAAACAATGGAGGAATTTTGGGGCATTGCTACTAGTTGGCATTTGCATCTTTTTCTAGGTTTCTGATCTTTCAGATCAAAAGGAAGAACAGAATGTAGTATTGCAAAGACAGAATAAATGGGTCAAGTCCTTGCCAATCTTGAACTCACCAGTGACAGTGGTGTGATAAGAGACTCATCTAAACCATTAAGATCTTTGGGTCTTAAAGTTGAAAAGAACCATTTTCTTAAGTGAAACAACTCAGAAACATGAAATCAAATTTTTCATGTTCCTACTTATAATTGGGTGCTAAATAATGAGTACAAATGGGCAATGGACGTAGAGTGTGGAATAATAGTCATTGAAGACAAGGAAAGGTGGGAAGGGGCGAGTGGGGAGAAGGATGAGAAATTAGTTAATCGGTGTAATGTACACAATTCAGGTGATGGCCACAATAAAAGCCTATACTTCACTACTGTGCAATATATTCATGTAACAAAACTGTACTTATACCCCTTAAATATATACAAATTTTAAAAAAGAGAAAAAGAAGAGACCCAAAGAGAAAGAAAATGGCAGTCTATTCTGAGTGTAAATAGGATATGGGGGCTTCACTAAGAAAATCAGGCAAGATGAATTTTGTTTTAACAGACATTTTCTGGTACCATATTTGCAGAGATACATAACATAATATTCATTCAAAAGACTAGTTCTGCTTACTTTGAATTAGTCCTTCTACATATTATAATTCTTTTGATACAGTCAACATTCAAAAAGTGTATCAGATCAGCTGCATCTTTCAGTAGAAATTTGCCTTTACCTTCATAACATGTGACTCAAAGTTTATTAGAGGCTTTCATTCACATTAAGAATTTTGTTTTCAAAACATACAGTAAATTGCACAAAAATGATCTTAAATTTTTCAGATCTAATTCTGGAAATAAATTCCTGTGTATTTTTCCTATTGTCCTGAGAATATGTGGAAAATGATGCAGAATTTAATGGATGAAAGGATTTAGATATAGTCTATTTCCTTGATATTTTTGTGCTTGGAAATCTCTTAGCATTAGAGCTGTTTCTGATTTTGAAATGGGATGTATAAAATTTTAATTCATATGTAATTCTCTATGTTGACTTGCTATGTGAGTGTGTACTTGAAAATTGTAAAGGCGAGACAGCTTAAAGTATATATTGCTCTGAAATTTGTTTGTTATATTGAGAATAAAGATCTATGTAGGCTTCTGTATTGGTCACAGAATGAAAGGTTTACTTACCAAGTACATTTCTCTGATGATTGAAGCTATCCTTCGCTTTTGTAACATTTATCCTTCTTTTCCCCTGTTCCTGGGGTTCAGGTTTTTGTTTCAGCTTATCTCTTTTATTCAGTATCAATCCCATATAAGTACATTTGGGAGTGTCTGTGTTACCAGGTAGCCATACTCTCTCCACTTTTCTGTACAAAGATCACAGAAAAAGGAACTAGCTAAAAATCGTAGGAAAGCATTCTTACTGTAAAATGTGCTATACTATTATTCTGTTAAATTCTACAGCTTTCAAATGTTGGTTCACACAAGGAAATACATAAACAAAACTTAGTAGTAAAACGATTGCATTCTGTCTCCTTTCTTCCCTCTTGAAGACTTCCATGTCACTTTTTTTTTTTTTTGTTTCAAATCATCCAATCTCTGCCCACTGCACCTTGAATTAATCTAATCCTTTGAGATGACCTACAAGGTTCCATGTGATCTGGCCCCTTAGACCTCATCTCTGTGATTTCCCCATCACTCACTGTGCTCCATTACACTGATTCCTCTTCTATTCCTTAAACATGCTGAGCTCTTTTCTGACTCAGGGTCTTGGCATTTGTTATTCCCTTGAGCCAAAATATCTTCTCTCAGATTTTCTCACCATTCAAATTTTAGCTCAAATAGTACTTTCTCAGAGAAGCTTTAATTCTCCACTTACCTTAAGATAATTGCCATCTCCACCCTAGGTCACCTTACCCATTTCAAATTATATTTTTTATTTATTTCCCTCTCTGCACTCTTCTCTCTACACTGTATTTTAAGTTCCATGAGATCAATGATCTTGTAATTTATGTTAATCCTTTTATTTCCAACTTAGAGAATTATTCCTAGCATATAGTAAGTGTTGAATAAATACTTGAGTGGATGAATGGCTAAAGTAGTCACAACACAACTTATGCTTTACATAGTGCTACTTGAATCAGCTTTGCATTTGGGCATGATTTGTGCAAAGGCTATAAAATAGCTTTCACCAAAGGAGACAAAATAAGAAAAATGGCTTTTGAAAGGATTATACTTATTATGTGACTGAGGAGCTGACAACAGTCTTCTTGATGAAATAAAAATTCACAAAACAGTTCAAAGGACTAAAAGGAAATTTAATATAAATTGTGTGGTAGCACCTCTGAAAATTAGAGATGAAGTAAAATTAGACTAATTGCATACAGAAGTTTCTTTGTTTGACTATAATTATTATTTGGAATTACCTATGCCCTGAATCTATCTTACTAGATTTCAGGAAGAGAAAGACAATTACTTGAGCACAAATGCATTTTGTTCCTTTCTTACTGCAGAGCTCCAATGCTTTTGGTTTGATAAATTGCCTAAACTACCTGGCTGGCTTGAAGGGAAAGTTATGTTTTTACATTTATATTAAACAAAAAACTTGCGCTTTAAAAATAAATCATCACATCTGATGGTATTGCCTCTCTTTCATTTGTTTGCTATCAAGTGTGAGTTAAAGGTTAGGTGTGGAACAATCTCAGGGGTGCAATTTACACTTCCAGGTAGCAGTAAAGCCCTGTAACCAATAACCATCACAAACGGAGGAGCTGTCAGATACTAAATTCATTGCTTCCATTCCTGAAGTCCTTTTGTTTTTAGAAGACACTGAAATATGTTCTCTTTTCTTAGTTTACGAGAATGCCTAAGATGTCCTTTGACCTGTCTTTTGGCACCATACAATAAATATAGAAAAAACGACCTACCTCCTTAAAATCACATTTTGGAGGAAAGGGAGTGGGCACATAGAAATTATACTGAATGACAATGACTGTATTGTCATAGAGCTTTTAAAATTTGGTGCAGAACTTTAAATAAGGCCATGGAAGATTCAGCATAATTTTTGGTGGGCAATGTATTCTCACTACAAGCCTTCCTTGGGGGAAAATATATATTTGTGTGTGTGTGTGTGTGTGTGTGTGTATAAACTGTAGTATGTGTTAGATTTGTCTTCAGCTTGCCTAACACGCTATCATATCTGGCTGGATGCTAGTGTCTTCCAGGACCTTGAAGTTCACGATGGACTTTCGCTAGGTTGTTCTTCAATGTTTTACTTTTTCTAGTCTTTCTAAATGACTACAACAATAAATGTCCAGTTGTGTGATTTTTAAAACCTCTCTTGGTTTCTCCAAGCCCAAATACTCTCCTTTGCAGGACGTTGCTACAAAAGACATTATCCAAGATCTTTCCCAGCTCTAAAATGAAATGGCAAAGTAATTAATGCTGTTCTCCTTAAGGGGTAGCTGTTTTAGATAATATTTGAGTAACATTAATTTATGTAACCTATATTTTTGTCATTTTTCAGTCAGAAAGAAGTAGATTAACTGTGTTTTGTTAATTTTTATAAGCAATCTTTACTAAATGAAAGAAGGCATTCAGGATGAAAACATTATAAATGCAGCAAGAAATTCTGTCTCCCACACAGTCACCTTTTCAACATGGCAAACAGCAGTGGGGCTGGGGGCCAATGAGGGAGGCATCAGATTCTATTAATTGAGGAGGTGAGGTAATCCCTGGGAAAGAACTGGCCCTGAAGGAAGGTGTCAGAGAAATAAATTTTTCCAAGAACAAAACCTTTGGCATTAGAGGAAATAACTTATTGTGAAGACAGTTTATCAATTTTCATTTGTTCCCATTTCTGATCCATGGACATATCCCTACGTGTTAAGAATAAAACATACAGTAATGAAAAATAGACTTGTTCAGCTACTCAGGAGGCTGAGGTGGGAAGATTGCTGGAGCCCAGGAGTTCAAGGCTTCAGTGAGCTATGGTTGCACCACTGCACTCCAACCTGGGCAACAGAGTAAGATATCACTCTTAAAAAAGTGATAATAGATTTATCTGACTAAAATATATAAACTGTTGGGACATAAAGCTTCTCACCTGGACCACCACCAGTAAAGTATAACAAAAAGGCTGACATTATTTGATCTATTACCACAGTAATAGACTTTGAGGACACCATATATTGGTCCTGCTTTCTAGCATGCAATGGTAGAGCACCATTAACAACCAGTGGGAGTTAATTTCTTCTTGAGAATATGTAAAATATCTTCTGGGAATTCCTCAAGCACTTGAGGGTGACTGAGGGAAACTCTTCACAGGGCTGAAGTTCAGCCTGGGTAAGTGTTTCTGAGCCAGTAAAATTGCAGTTTCTGTTGCCGTTTTTTACAATTCATCAGACCCCATCAGAACATTGTGAAAGCTCAGGCAACTAATATATACATGAATCCCACTTGCCAAAAACCTGAAGCAGTAAATTTAATACAATGAGATATGTTTGTTCAAAGCTTAGAAATAGATACTCAGATGTTTGAAGAAAAAATTTTAGATTTACATCATTTAAATACTAAATTTTCGGGCCACAGAAATTGATGCTGTGTCATTTTTGCGATAATTGCATAAACCATTGCCTAGAGTGATATGGCATCTAAAATATCTGAAGATCACTTATAAAATATACATTAGAGCAGATGGCCACAAGGAGAGCCAATTGGACAGAATAATAAACAATACAATTTAAGAAATTCATAGTTAATTAAAGAAGATAAGGAGTACTTAAAAGGGACATAAAGACCTCCGGACCTTCTCAGACAAAGAATTAACATGTTGGTGCTATGCCATGCTCTCCTCTTCTTGTGCAGCTAATGAAAGGACAGTGATGTGCAGAACAGATGAAAAGACTTCATTAGAATGCTATCTTCAATAACCCAAATCCCTTGACTCAACGTACAGGGACAGAGTGCCATAAATTCTCGTGTAATTTGGTCTGGGTATTCCTCTCTTTTATTCTGCTATATGCATTCGGATCCCATTAACTTTTAAAAGGACTTTCATGCACAGACGATAATAGGCACATTTAGTGGGCACAATGACTTAGTGTACTTTATAGTCTTCAACTCTGGGAAGCACTGCTTTATAGAATGTTAATTCTCAAGGGCCTTGCCCTTAGCAGGTGCTCTTCAATCAATATTTGTGGAATGAATAAAGAAGATTGTTCAGGGAGAAAAATAAACTGTTTTCCTTTAGATTAAAAAGTATTTTACACTTTTATTTAAAGGGTCATCTGCTAAATCTTATCCATTTTTCAAGATCCACTTCAAATCAACATGTATATTCATCATCTATTCATTCATTTATTTATTCATTCAACAGTCAACATTTATTGTACACCTACAGGATACTAGCCATTTTCTTATATACCAATTAATAAAACATGGTTTTTATTTTTGATGGATTTATTGTTTAAAGGGGCAACTAAATATATAAATAATTTACATAGTACAATGAAAGAAGTGCTATAACAAAAATATGTACAAATTGTAGGCGAGCACGAAAGGAGAAATTCTATTTTTGCTCAATGGGGGTAAAAGCGAAAAAAGTTTCATGAAAGGAGTCAGAAAAGATAACTTCCAAACTGAATTTAAAATGGGGCTTTGGTAACTCCAGCCTGCAGTCCACATCTGACTCTTGTCTGTTTTGCTGTAACAATATAGCCATGCCCATTTATTCACCACAATGTCTATGGCTGCTTTCACGCTACAACACAGCAGAGGAGTTGAGTAGTTGTGACAGTGACAGTATGGCTGGTGAGGCAGAAAATACTCTGGTCCTTTACTTAATTGCTGAAGTCTCATTATAAAGTTTAACAAATAAGAGCTGTTTATTATGGGTGAACAAAGAAAGTGACTGTTGAAATGGAATCTGCTCCTGGTGAAGATGCTATGAACATTGTTAAAACCACAACAAGGGATTTAGAATATTCCATAAACTTAATTGATATAGCACTGGCAGGGTTTGAGAGGATGGACTCCAGTTTCGAAAGAAGTTTTACTGAAAGTAAAGTGCTATCAAACAGCATCACATGCTACAGAGAAACCTTTTGTGAAAGGAAGAGTCAACTGTTGTGACAAACTTTATTGTTACCTTAATAAATTTTCAGAGCCACCCTAACCTTCAGCAACCACCACCCTGATCAATCAGATGACATCAATGTGGAGGAGAGACCCCCCATTAGCAAGATTACAATGTGCTGAGGGCTCAGGTGATTGTTAGCACATTTTTTTTTTAACAATAAAGTATCTTTAAGGTGTATAAATTTTTTATTTGACATAATGTTATTGCCTACTTAATGTAGTAAAATATAGTGCAAACATGACTTTTATATGCATTGAGAAACCAAAAAAAAAAAAAAAAAAACTGTATGTGACTTGCTTTATTGAAATATTCACTTTATTGTAGTGATCTAGAACTGAACCTGCAATATCTCCAAGATACCTGTAATTATTAGTCTCTTTTTTTTGAGATGGAGTCTTGCTCTTATTGCCCAGGCTGGAGTGCAATGGCACGATCTTGGCTCACTGCAACCTCCGCCTCCTGGGTTCAAGTGATTCTCCTGCCTCAGCCTCATGAGTAGCTGGGATTACAGGCATGTACCACCTTGCCCAGCTAATTTTGTATTTTTAGTAGAGACACGGTTTCTCCATGTTAGTCAGGCTCGTCTTGACTCCCAACCTCAGGTGACCCACCTGCCTCGGCCTCCCAGAGTACTGGGATTACAGGCATGAACCACTGCGCCTGGCCTGTAATTATTGATCTTCAAGGACTTACTACTGCCATTTTGTTCATTGTTTTCAGTTTGTTTTATAAAATGTTTGTTCCTTTCTTCCTCTGTTGCTGTTTTCTTTTGTGATTAGGTAATTTTTCTCTAGTGGTAGGCTTTGAGTCCTTAATTTTCATTTTTTGTGCATCTACTATAGATGTTTGCTTTGTGGTTACCATGAGGCTTATATAAAACATCTTACAGTTATAAGTTTTTTCAAATTGCTAATAACTTATGCAGGTTTTAAGTGTGTTTGCTAGTCTTTTAAATCTATCTTCTGTGAGATATGTGTTAAATCATTTTGCAAATGAAAGTCACTATATAATTTTAGACAGTATGATATCTAATTTTTAATAAAGATTGAATTGAAAATCTAAATTTCTCCATCTACCTCTCTCATCTATAGAGCTAGAAATAAGAAGGGTAGGGGCCAAAGTTTACTTGTGATTAGTCAGTTCTCTCTATGGTCATGGTGCAAAATAAGAAGCAACCTTAAAATTCTTTCTCCCCTAAGTTTCATGTGTAACTCAGGATGGAAAATGAAGTAAGATGTTCTCTTTCTTTGCACTTACAAGAATGCCTTGATCTTTAGACTTTAAAGTCACACTTAGTTCTGGATAAATATGACCTTAAATTATTGACCTCAAATTATTATAAGGCAACAATACTCTCATTTAAGTTCACCATTGACCATTTAACAGACTTTGGAAAGACACCAATGACCTACTCTTAAAAGGTATAATATCCACTCCATTATCAAATATGCATTTACCTTTCTACTCTCCTCAATCTCTCACATTATTGATGAGTGAATATCATGAGAATAAAATGGTGATGAACAATGTTTTTGCTTAAGTTAACTTCTCTAAACAGGAGAAAATTAGAGTTAAGACAGAACCTGTCTATTTATCGATTTAAATTGCAATTCATATGAAATATGGAAAGACCCTTGAGGACTTTGAGTAAAAGCCATCTTTGCATAATGAGATTTCTTATGATCTTTCATTAACTCTGTCCCCTAACATTTAAGGATGTTTCTTTTTTTTTTTTTTTTTTTTTTTGAGACGGAGTTTCGCTCTGTCCCCCAGGCTGGAGTGCAGTGACCGGATCTCAGCTCACTGCAAGCTCCGCCTCCCGGGTTTACGCCATTCTCCCGCCTCAGCCTCCCGAGTAGCTGGGACTACAGGCGCCCGCCACCTCGCCCGGCTAGTTTTTTGTATTTTTTAGTAGAGACGGGGTTTCACCGTGTAAGCCAGGGTGGTCTCGATCTCCTGACCCCGTGATCCGCCCGTCTCGGCCTCCCAAAGTGCTGGGATTACAGGCTTGAGCCACCGCGCCCGGCCTAAGGATGTTTCTTTTAGAAAGAGTAGAATTTTAAAACATTGAATATTACTGTGAGAATCTATTTGTATCAACTGATTTCTAATATTGTGCCTTGAATACAGACAGGATATAAATCTCCATTACTGAAATAAATGAATGGCATGCTATTAAATATGACAGATTTTTAGAGATGGAATTCTGGTAAACATTTTCGGCAATGTTTTATGAGGTGATTCACTGACATGGGTATTTCAGAGATAGAAGAAGAGGCAACAGAGTAGTCGAAAGCCTGAGGGGTAATAATGTATTTGACCCCCATCCGCAACAAGCCTATACAGGCAAGCAGTGACTGAGCTTTAAGTGATAATGGACATAGTGTTTTTCTACTAGCGCTCCTGACATATTTCATGCTGGAGAACACATAAATCCGTTCTTGCCTTCATGAAACTCGAATCTAGCCATGAAGAGCAAAGTATGCAGGTTAAAAATAATTGATCAGAATATGACTCAGTATTACTAAAACTATCAAGTAGAAGTTCAAACTTATTGATTTTGGTGAAAACAGACATAGTTATCATAATTATTCCTGTGATTTTTGTTTCAGAGGATCATGTTTATGATGGATTAGATGTTGCAACCAGCAGCATTGGCTTGATCTTGAAGATCACATACATGATTAATTGATACAAATTTATAAAGGACCAGTATCATATAGTGAGGGTGACTTTTCATTGTATTGAAATGTGAAGTAGTTCAAAGTAAAACATAATTGTGGAAATAATCTTGCCAATTATCGGCAAAAAGGATCAGAATGTAGTATCTAGGATAAATGTCAAATTAAATGACTAATGTTAAAGATTGAAAACAGATTGCATTGTTAGTTATCTATGCATAAAATAACACGGAGAGCAAAAAAAGATAGTTCATTGGGAATGACAAGAGTGACAGTGCTATAAAAAGAAGCAGTTGGGATCTGTTCTGTAGCCATGGTATTAGTTTGTTTCCACACTGTTATAAAGAAATACCCGAGACTGGGTAATTTAGAAAGGAAAGTGGTTTAATTAACTTACAGTTATGCATGGCTGGAGAGGCCTTAGGAAACTTGCAATCATGGCAGAAGGGGAAGCAAACACATCCTTCTTTACAAGGTGGCAGGAGAGAGAAATGCAGAGTAAAGGGGAAGAGCCCCTTACAAAACCATCAGATCTCATGAGAACTCACTTGCTATCATGAGAATAGCATGCAGGAACTACTCCCATGATCTAATCACCTCCCACAAGGTCTGTCTCTCTATACATGGGGATTGTAATTTGTATTACAATTCAAAACGAGATTTGGGTGGGGACATAAAGCCTAAACATATCAACCACTGTACTAGGACCTTCCTTAAACTGGAGATAGTTCTTATATCAGAGGTGGATGGAACGTTAAGACAGTTATTTCATAAATGATAACTGTTTAATGAATAAAGGGAATCTGAAAGGTCACCGAGACCAGTTTGTGAAAAGCAGAAATTTTAAAGCACGTCTAGAAGAAAGATCCTATCTTCTTTGCTTGTTTTGGGACTTTTAAAAATATTTGGAAATATATGAATTTCAGACAATAAAGTATTTTCAATTTTTTAATATGTATTTGAAAGAAACAAATGAGTGTGCTAATGAAAATGCACTGGACTGAATGTTTATATCCCCTAAAATTTCACATGTTGAAATACTCACCTTCAAGGTGATAGTGTTAGGAGGTGCGGCCTTTGGAAAGTGATTAGGTCATGAGAGCAGAGCCCTCACAAAGGAAATTAGTACCCTTATAACAGAGACCTCAGAGAGCTTGTTTACTCTCTCTGCCATGTGAGGACACAGTGAAAAAATGCCATCTATGAATTAGAGAATAAACCCTCACCAGACACTGAATCTGCGAGAGCCTTGGTTTTAGACTTCTCAGCCTCCAGAGCTGGGAGACATAAGTTTCCATTGTTGATAAGCTACCCATTTTGTGGGGTATTCTTTTTTCACAGCAGCCCAAATGGACTAACAACAAATACGATTACTTTTAATAGTATACATCGTTTTGACTCAGTGGCAATCTTTAATATTAAATTTCTTGCCTAGCAGCTAAGCGTATTAAAAACAATGATTTCTTATAATTGTGTGTTCTTTGAGATTTGTAGCGCAGACTCTAAAGACTGTTTGCTAGGTATAGAGGTGGTGTCCAATAAATACTTGTTGGCAGGCTGATTCATTAAAAAAGAAATTATAGAATGCCTCTTTAGCATTGTTATTATTCCATTAACTTGTGTTATTGTATTTGGAAGTAATAAAATGGCATGTCTTTTATGCTTTAAAATTAATATTTTTTCTCATTAATTCATGTAGGCTTTCTCCACATTTGATTAAAATCAATGCAGTTTTCCTCTATGCTTGGGAGAGAAGCAATATGAACACAATTTAGAAAATCATAATATTTAAGATAGCTCTAACATGATTTTTGCCTTTTGTTTCTGCTTGAGAATAGACTACACAGACCTTGTGGATCCATGAAAACTATTCCTTTTAATCATACTTTAATTATTGATTCATTTAGTCAGTGATCAGTTATTTAGTAGGCATTTCTATGTGCCATGTAATAAACACGAAGTTCTTCAAGTAATAGGTGAGTGCAGAACTACTACAGAAAAATTTGTGCCCTCCAGAACATGGATCAGGTGTTTTGAGAGAATCAAAACTGTAGGGAGCAGTCTCCAATGTGACCTAGGAGCAAGAGGTAAACGAAATTGTCAAGGTAGGAGCTGATGGGCCTAAAGCTGGCTTCTGGAAGCTTGGTCCCTTTCTACATTTTTGTCATCACACCTTCTAGCTGTGAGGTCTTCACACACAATTTCTTTTGCCTGGAGTTCTCATTTTCCCTCTTTTTCCAAATTCTCTATTATGATTAAGGTCTCAATTTAAGTTTCACACCTTCTGGGAGGCCTTCCTTGAACCTCTAGCCTTGCCTACACTGAATTAGGTCCTCCTGATATATGAGAATGGTAACCTTTGTTTCCTTTGTCATTTCAATTTTACTAAAATTATCTCATTTCTAAATTCTTGTTTGATGACTATGTTTCCTCCTCCACTTTCCTTTCTAAAAAGATGCTATTGGTCAGGATAGGCAGTTTATTAATTCTGAAATTTCAAGTACTTAAAACAACAAAGGTTAGTTTATTGTTCATGCTTTGTTTTCAGTGCAGGTCAGCCGCAGATGCAGCATTACATGATTATTCAGGGACTTAGGATAATTGAGACAGGCTCCACCATATAGAATAAGTGTTTTTGTTTGTTTGTTTGTTTTTGGTTTTTTTTTTCTTTTTTTTTTCTTTCCTTTGTGTGTGGGTTTTTTTCTTTTTTTTTCTTTTCTTGGTCAGGAGTAGAGAGACTGGAAAATCACCTGAGGGTTTTTCACTGTTCATTGGCTAGAACTAGCCACATAGTCTGGTTAATTGGAATGGGATTGAGAAATACAGTTTTCCATGTGCCCTGAAGGGAAGAGAACTTGCCATTGGTGAACAAAGGTAATCACCTTTGAATTGAAAACATTAGAAGAAACAATGGTAAGAGGGAAATAAAGCCCCAAATTATTGTCAAACTGAAAGCACTTTTAGCTATTCCAATTAGCTTTGGTCTAATTACACCACACAACTGCTAAAAAGATTTGCCATTGGGATTGCTAATCCATTTTCAGTAATTATTGAGTAATTGTGCAGAGTAGAAGAAGGTTAGAAAAAATTGAAAGGAGCAGGTATAATCCATTTTCTAAACATTTATAGAAAGTGGAGTCTGCAGATGAGAAATCATTGGAGTATTGGACAGATTGTTCATGGAAAGTTGTGGAAAGTGTAGTCCACGGACAGATGCTTATCTGTAGACTGTTTATTACTGCTCCATGTGATAAAATAAGAAAGATAGAATAAGCATTTAGAAATTCTGTAGACATTTGTTAGAGAATTTTATGACGATTGCATTTAATAATAATTTGAAATGATGTTTTAAAAATTAAAATAATTTAAAATGCACTGTATTCTGTATGTCTCTGGGTTTTTTGTTGTTTTATTTTTATAACAATAGTTTTGTTATGTTTTATGAGAATTTAATTCTTGATAGCTTGAAAATTACAAAGACCAAAACTTGTTCATTACCAGATTGTGAAGCACTGATTTGAGCATTTACTGAAGAAAATTGAAAAAAAAAAAAGTGATCACTGGGAATTAGCATGGGTTGATATTAAGAGAACAATTAATATCAGACTACATTTATTTTTCTTTTTAATAACTGACTAATCTAAAAATACCAGGAAAACATAGTGTATCTAGTGTACAGACAATTTTTCCACTTTAAGTTGGTGTGAAAGTGATGCATATTCAGTAGAAACCATGCTTCAAATGCTCATACAACCATTCTGTTTTTTTCTCTTTTAGTACAGTAGTCAAATTGCCTGAGATACTCAACACTTTATTATAAACGATCTTTGTGTTAGATAACTGTTGCCCAACTGTAGGCTAATGAAAGCTTTCTGAGCATGTTAAAGATAGGCAAAACAATGTTCAGTAGATTCGGCGTATTAAATGCATTTTTGACTTAATGATTTCTTTGGTTTATTATGAGTTTATGGGGATGTAATTCCATGAAATGTCAAGAAGCATCTCTATATGGATTTTGGCACACGACAAGTTTTCTCACAGTATGCTTTTTGGAAAAGGGGTTTTGGAAATACGTTCAATACATTTTATTATATACTTTAGTGTTAAAAAAGACAGATCTAAAATTTGTTTTTGAACCATCTAGTGGTCTGAAGAAAGACAGAAATAAGAATCATGGATAAAATAAAAGTAAAGCTGTTTTCCAGGAAAAGCAAAACTTTTTCCTGAAAGTCATACTTTCTGTGTTCTCATAGAAAAGGAATTGTGTGATGTTGTCATCAATGTCCACTAATAAACATGTAAAATCAATACAATGTTGAGTATATGTATATATATCTTTTTCTTACTGTAGCTTTCTAGTGATATAATGAAGCACATCTGGCTGGGCATGGTGGCTCACATCTGTAATCCTAGCACTTTTGAAGGCTGAGGTGGGCGGATCACTTGAGGTTAGGAGTTTGAGACCAGCCTGGCCAACATGATGGAACCCTGTCTCTACTAAAAATATAAAAAATTAGCTGGGTGATGTGTGCCTATAGTCCCAGCTACTCAGGAGGCTGAAGCAGGAGAATCTCTTAAACCCAGCAGGCGGAGGTTGCAGTGAGCTGAGATTGCCTCACTGTACTCTAGCTTGGGCCACAAAGTGAGACTCTGTCTCAAAAAAAAAAAAAAAAGATGAAGCACATCTAAAATAAGTTCTCAATTTTTAGTTGGCACGAGGATTACTTAGGGAGAGCCTGACTCAGCAGATAAAGGGTGGGGTTCAGGAACCTGTGTCATTCAAAAGCCCCTAGTTCATTCCGATGCTCGTGGACCATAGATTACAATTTGAGAAATATTGATTTAGACGAGTAATTGGCAGTTTTCCATAAATGTGACTCATCACAATTGAGGCTTAGGTAAGAAGACCTAGTATTTATGATTCTACTATTTGCCAAAAATCTGGTTTGCAGAAATTAAACTTTGCTAATTCAAGTGGCAACCGTGTAATTTGACCTTAAATGCTTCCTGTTAATTGTACTTTTTAAAAAAGAAAATTTGGTTTTATCATTTAATGTATTTATTATCCTGGCTCTTTGCTATCAATAAATACGCTGAATTTAGGATATGATTTGTTCTTATGAAATTGAAAGAGACCACACGGCAAAATTCCCATGGAAAGCACTGATATGAATTGCCTGTAGAGTTTCACAGAGAATAGAAAAAATAATTTAAAATATTATTTTAAAAGTCAAGTTAACAAATACCTCCCATTGAGCCATTTTAACATTAATATACTAATTAGTTTTAAGCTTTATTTTGGTTGACTTGGAATATTTAGTGTTCTTTTATTTATTCTGTAACCTGGTTATATTGTCCAAGATGTAAATGAGCTCGTGTCTTTTTTTAAAGTGTGGTTCAAAGTAATGTGTTCGATAATAGAAAAAGGAGTCATGTGTTTTGAAGATTTTAGGTCCTTTAACAGATCTAGCAATACTTGGTAGGGGATGGGTACTAAATTTCTTAGAATTTGTGTTATTGATCCCCTGAGAGGATGTTTGAACCATCCTCAAAAGAAAATATCAGTCACCTTCTTACAACTCAGGCAGTATTAAGAATCAGAGAATAAGATGAAAAGAGTATGCTTTGTGCTAAAGGAACTCTTTTGAAAGAAATTCTGAAAAGAGTTATACAAAAGAATGAATGTTTCCTAGATAGCATAACTTCTTTCAATTTCTATACAAATATGAAGCCAAATAATCCTAAATTTAAGTTTTTAAGCCTCCTGCATGTGGATCTATTAACATGTTTTCTAAAAGTTGCTCTGTGTTCTCAAACACATTAGGTGTGGCACATTAGAATTAATCTCTTGATCAGGGGACAATCTTTTCCTTAAGATAAATGTGCTGCCTAATTGTGTTGGTTCTTGAAGCATGACCAATTTTGACATGGGATCTAAAATAAAAATAGTGTTTTGGCCAGGTACAGTGGATCACACCTGTAATCCTAGCATTTTGGGAGACTGAGGCAGGAAGATTGTCTGAGTCCAGGAATTCCAGACCAGACTGGGCAACATGGCAAGACCCTATCGGTGAAAAAATTTTAAAATATTAGTCGGATGTGGTGGCATGCGCCTGTAGTCTTGTCTACTCAAGAAAGAGGCTGATGTGGGAGGATCACATGTGCCTGGGAGCTCAAGGCTGCAAGTGAGTTCTTTTCACACCACTGCACTCCAGCCTGGGTGGCAAAGTGAAACCCTGTCTCAAAAAAAAAAAAAAAAAAAAAATCATGTTTTATGAAGATAGAGAATGAGAGTTATTGAGTTATTGTGCATGGAATCAAAAATATTAGAGACAGAGCAAACATTTTTACCCCACTTCTCTGTTCCTTGTTAAACACATTTGAACACTCTATTCCCTTCACACCAGGAGCAGCAGGGGCAGCCGCAGCCATACCTCAAAGCGAAAATCCTTCTTACAGTACTTCTTCCAGGTTTCATCTACCCTATGATCAGACATTTCTAAAATAGGGCTCGCTACTTCATGATTGAGTCTTCTGCTCTGCGTTCCTAAATGCTGTAAAGTTCTTAGGCCAATACTTGCTTCCCGTAATTTCCCTCCTTACTTTCTGTTATGATACGATACATCTAGACATGAATCTAATGCTTCCCTTCAGCGGTTTGCAGACATCCATCATATTTCCCCAAGTCTGTCCTCCAGGCAGAGCACTCCAATTATCTTGAATATTTCTTACATCACAGAGTTTGCAGATACACACCGTCTTGTGTATTTGTTTCATTCCTTTACTGTGTCATCTGCTCTTTCTGGACAGGGACAGGGTAAATTTTTTTTCTTTTACCAGTTTCACATAATGCCTGAAACAGAGAAGACAATTAAAAATTAATTTCCAAATAGTATAAGATTTGTCTGTTAGAAGAATGAATAACTAATCAGCATTGAACTTTCTATAGTTTTTCAATATTTCTATTAAGAGTATTGCCCAAAACTACATATCAGAGCCCTAAAATTATCTGGTCAATGCAGAATACAGAGTTATTATTACATTTTAGAACCTGGACAATACATATTTTAGACTTAATATCGGATTGTAAGTTTTTTTTTTTGTTTTTGTTTTTGGTTTTTTTTTTTTTTTTGTATTTTACTCTGAGGGCTAACTTTGAGGTTATAGTCCATTAAATACACCAGAATGTTTTCCAAATTAGCTATTAATTAGCCTTTGTCTCCCAATTTCTATGCATGCAATTGATTAAATCTAAGACCTTAAATGTTTTCTGTTAAATTTACACTTTTTATACAAAATTATAGTTCTGCCATCAAATGTATTTTTTCTGGCTATTTATTATCAAGAAATAGTGTAAACCCATCTTTATCCTTCCAAATGAGAGGACAATAGGTCACTAGAAACTTACTGTAATTTTTCATCAATCTAACAATCAACGTATTTTGGTTAAAATGAACATTTCACTTCACTTTGCTATTATCTGTTCTTTAGTTTTTTCACAAGTATTTCAGTTGAGGCTTTATCAAAACACATGTTAAATCAAAATATACTCTTTAAAAAGTAACGTCAAAATTGTTTGTCTTGTAAATCTATCAGATAAGGAGATTAGAGTGTTAGAATTTGTCCTTGGTGATTGGGCTGGTTTCTGGAGATAACTTCTTTGCTTTTTAAAGTATTTATACATGATTCTGAAATTCTTATAGGGATTTGTGCCATTAGTTTATTCATTGAATAATATTTTCTCTCTGTTTGGAAAATAACTGGCGATACCTATCTTTAATAGTTTCGAATCTCGTACATACGCTAGGATTTCTTCCCCTCCATCAATTTCTCCAAGATTCTAGCATGGGGACATTTCTTAATCTTTTCAGTGCTCTGGGTATTGTGAAACATGAAACATGAAATGTTCAACAAAGATTGCCTAGAATTTATCATCAGATATTCTGCACTTAGGTTTTTAAAAAAAACTTTACATGATATCATTATACCAGAAGTACTTTTACCTTCTCTCTTTTGTTACCTATGCAGTTTTGAATCCCTAACTTTGATGTGGCTAGGTACTCTGTAAGTCACATTCCTCACAATGTTTTCTTTTTTTATATTTTAAGTTCTAGGGTACATGTGCACAATGTGCAGGTTTGTTACATATGTATACATGTGCCATGTTGGTGTGCTGCACTCATTAACTCGTCATTTACATTAGGTATTTCTCCTAATGCTGTCCCTCCCCCAAGCCCCCATTCCCACGACAGGCCCCAGTGTGTGATGTTCCCCGTCCTGTGTCCAAGTGATCTCATTGTTCAGTTCCCACCTATGAGTGAGAACATGCAGTGTTTGGTTTTCTGTCCTTGTGTCAGTTTGCTCAGAATGATGGTTTCCAGCTCCATCCATGTCGCTACAAAGGACATGAACTCATCCTTTTTTTATAGCTGCATAGTATTCCATGGTGTCTATGTGCCACATTTTCTTAATCCAGTCTATCATTGATGGACATTTGGGTTGGTTCCAAGTCTTTGCTATTGTGAATAGTGCCACAATAAACACACGTGTGCATGTGTCTTTATAGTAGAATGATTTATAATGCTTTGGCTATATACCCAGTAATGGGATTGCTGGGTCAAATGGTATTTCTAGTTCTAGATCCTTGAGGAATTGCCACACTGTCTTCCACAATGGTTGAACTAGTTTACACTCCCACCAACAATATAAAAGTGTTCCTGTTTCTCCACATCCTCTCCAGCATCTGTCGTTTCCTAACTTTTTAATGATCACCATTCTAACTGGTATGAGATGGTACCTCATTGTGGTTTTGATTTGCATTTCTCTGATGGCCAGTGATGATGAGCATTTTTTCATCTGTCTGTTGGCTGCATAAATGTCTTCTTTTGAGAAGTCTCTGCTCATAGCCTTTGCCCACTTCTTGATGGGGTTGTTTGATTTTTTCTTGTAAATTTGTTTGAGTTCTTTGTAGATTCTGGATATTAGCCCTTTGTCAGATAGGTAGATTGCAAAAATTTTCTCCCATTCTCTAGATTGCCTGTTCACTGTGATGGTAATTTCTTTTGCTGTGCAGAAGCTCTTTAGTTTAATTAGATCCCATTTGTCTATTTTGGCTTTTATCACCATTGCTTTTGGTGGTTTAGTCATGAAGTCCTTGCCCATGCCTATGTCCTGAATGGTGTTGCCTGGGTTTTCTTCTAGGGTTCTTATGGTTTTAGGCCTAACATTTAAGTCTTTAATCCATCTTGAATTAATTTTTATATAAGGTGTAAGGAAAGGATCCAGTTTCAGCTTTCTACATATGGCTAGTCAGTTTTCCCAGCACCATTTATTAAATATGGAATCCTTTCCCCATTTCTTGTTTTTGTCAGGTTTGTCAAAGATCAGATGGTTGTAGATGTGTGGTGTTATTTCTGAGGCCTCCGTTCTGTTCCATTGGTCTATATCTCTGTTTTGGTACCAATACCAAGCTCTTTTGGTTACTATAGCCTTGTAGTATAGTTTGAAGTCAGATAGTGTGATCTCTCCAGCTTTGTTCTTTTGACTTAGGATTGTCTTGAAAATGCGGGCTCTTTTTTGGTTCCATATAAACTTTAAAGTAGTTTTTTTCCAATTCTGTGAAGAAAGTCATTGGTAGCTTGATGGGGATGGCATTGAATCTATAAATTACCTTGGGCAGTATGGCCATTTTCAAGATATTGATTCTTCCTATCCATGAGCATGGAATGTTCTTCCATTTGTTTGTGTCCTCTTTTATTTCATTGAGAAGTGGTTTGTAATTCTCCTTGAAGAGGTCCTTCACATCCCTTGTCAGTTGAATCCCTAGGTATTTTATTCTCTTTGAAGCAATAGTGAATGGGAGTTCACTCATGATTTGGTTCTCTGTTTGTCTGTTATTGGTGTATAAGAATGCTTGTAATTTTTGCACATTGATTTTGTATCCTGAGACTTTGCTGAAGTTGCTTTATCAGCTTAAGGAGATTTTGGGCTGAGATGATGGGGTTTTCTAAATATACAATCATGTCATCTGCAAACAGAGACAATTTGACTTCTTTTTGTAAGTCTCTTTGTAATCTCTAAGAATTTGCTTTACATATCTGTGTGCTCCTGTATTGGGCACATATATATTTAGGATAGTTAGCTCTTCTTGTTGAATTGATCCCTTTACCATTATGTACCTTCTTTGTCTCTCTTTTGATCTTTGTTGGTTTAAAGTCTGTTTTATCAGAGACTAGAATTGAAACCCCTGTTTTTTTTTTGTTTCCATTTGCTTAGTAGATCTTCCTCCATCCCTTTATTTTGAGCCTATGTGTGTCTCTGCACGTGAGATGGGTCTCCCGAATACAGCACACTGATGGTTCTTGACTCTTTATCCAATTTGCCAGTCTTTGTCTTTTAATTGGGGCATTTAGCCCATTTACATTTAAGGTTAATATTGTTATGTGTGAATTTGATCCTGTCAATCCTGTCATCATGATGTTAGCTGGTTATTTTGTCCATTGGTTGATGCCGTTTCTTCCTAGCATAGATGGTCTTTACAATTTGGCATGTTTTTGCAGTAGCTGGTACCGGTTGTTACTGTCCATGTTTAGTGCTTCCTTCAGGAGCTCTTTTTAGGCAGGCCTGGTGGTGACAAAATCTCTCAGCCTTTGTTTGTCTGTCAAGGATTTTATTTCTCCTTCATTTATGAAGCTTAGTTTGGTTGGATATGAAATTCTGGGTTGAAAATTCTTTTCTTTAAGAATGTTGAATATTGGCCCCCATTCTCTTCTGGCTTATAGGGTTTCTGCCTAAAGATCTACTCTTAGTCTGATGGGCTTCCCCTTGTGGGTAACCTGATCTTTCTCTCTGGCTGCCCTTAGCATTTTTTCCTTCATTTCAACCTTGGTGAATCTGACAATTATGTGTCTTGGGGTTGCTCTTCTTGAGGAGTATCTTTGTGGTGTTCTCTGTGTTTCCAGAATTTGAATATTGGCCTGCCTTGCTAGGTTGGGGAAGTTCTCCTGGATAATATTCTGAAGAGTGTTTTCCAGCTCGGTTCCATTTTCCCCGTCACTTTCAGGTACACCAATCAAATGCAGATTTGGTCTTTTAACATAGTCCCATATTTCTTAGAGACTTTGTTCGCTTCTTTTTATTCTTTTTCCTCTAAACTTCTCTTCTCGCTTCTTTTCATTAATTTGATCTTCAATCACTGATACCCTTTCTTCCACTTGATTGAATCAGCTACTGAAGCTTGTGCATGCATCACGTAGTTCTTGTGCCATGATTTTCAGCTCCATTAGGTCACTTCAGGTCTTCTCTACACTGGTTATTCTAGTTAGTCATTCATCTAATCTTTTTTCAACGTTTTTAGCTTCCTTGTGATGGGTTCAAACACCCTCCTTTAGCTCGGAGGTTTGTTATTACTGACTTTCTGAAGCCTACTTCTTCAACTCATCAAAGTCATTCTGTGTCCTGCTTTGTTCCGTTGCTGGCGAGGAGCTGCAATCCTTTGGAGGAGAAGGGACGCTCTGGTTTTTAGAATTTTCAGCTTTTCTGCTTTGGTTTCTCCCCATCTTTGTGGTTTTATCTACCTTTGGTCTTTAATGGTGGTGGCCTACAGATAGGGTTTTGGTGTGGATGTCCTCTTTGTTGATGTTGATGCTATTCCGTCCTGTTTGTTAGTTTTCCTTCTAACAGTCAGGTCCCTTAGCTGCAGGTCTGTTGGAGTTTGCTGGAGGTCCACTGCAGACCCTGTTTGCCTGGGTATCACCAGCGGAGGCTGCAAAACAGCAAATATTGCAGAATAGCAAATATTGCTGCCTGATCCTTCCTCTGGAAGCTTCATCTCAGAGGTGCACCTGGGTATATGAGGTGTCAGTCAGCCCCTACTGGGAGTGTCTCCAAGTTAGGCTACACAGGTGTCAGGGACCCACCTGAGGTACCAATCTGTCCATTCTCAGAGCTCAAATACCGTGCTGGGAGAACCACTGCTCTCTTCAGAGCTGTCAGACAGGGACGTTTAAGCCTACAGAAGTTTCTGCTGCCTTTTGTTCTGCTATGCCCTGCCCCCAGAGGTGCAGTCTACAGAGGCAGGTGGGCCTCATTGAGCTGTGGTGGGCTCCACCCATTTCCAGCTTCCTGGCCCCTTTGTTTACTTACTCAAGCCTCAGAAATGGTGGACACCCCTTCCCCAGCCAGGCTTGCCGCCTTGCAGTTCAATCTTGGACTAGCAGTGACAAAGGCTCTGTGGGTGTGGGACCTACTGAGCCAGGCACAGGATATAATCTCCTGGTGTGCTGTTTGCTAAGACCATTGGAAAAGCACAGTGCTTGGGTGGCAGTGTCCCAATTTTCCCAGTACAGTCTGTCATGGCTTCCCTTTGCTAGGAAAGGGAAATCCCCCATCCCATTGCACTTCCCAGGTGAGGCAATGCCCTGCCCTGCTTTGGCTTGTCCTCCATGGGCTGCACCCCTTTCCAACCCATCCCAAAGAGATGAACCAGGTACCTCAGCTGGAAATGCAGAAATCACCTGTCTTCTGTGTTGATCATGCTGGGAGCTGCAGACCAGAGCTGTTCCTATTCAGCCATCCTTGAATGGACTCCACAATGTTGTTTCTTTTATGCTTTCTTCCTAATCTCGCCTCTTGATACCCAGTTGTGTTTCTGCTTTTAGATCTGTGTATTTCTCTACAGGTGAAATGGGAAAATTTCCCTTGTCCGTCTTGCAGGGTGTGCGATGGGGGTGTGGCTTGCTTCTTCAGTGCCCCACTGCTCAAGCTTCTAGGGGGAGCATGGAAATGGGCAGGTTGTGGGGTTGCGACTCCATGGCAGCATCTAGGGGTGAATGTTTACAGCTCCTGAGGCATCAGTGGGTGTTTGTTGCTATGTGCTCTTTCAGTGTAGCTGTCCATAGGCAACTCATGTTATTCAGCTCAATTAGATCACCTGCCTTATTGCAAGGACAGAGGACTTTCTGTATCCTGGGGTTTCTTGCCTTGGTGTACTTGAAGAATCGGGTTACATGGGTCCTGGAGAACGAGGGCAAAGTTTTATTGAGTGGAAGTAGCTCTCAGCAGATGGGGAAGCCAGAAGGGAGATGGAGTGAGAAGGAGGTTTTCTCTTGGAGTCGGGCTGCTCAGCAGCCAGGCTCTCCTCCCACTGCCTGTGCCAAACTCCCCATTGTTCCACTGGTCGATGGCCTACAGACCTATCGGTGTCTGCTGGGGCCTGTCAGTGTGCTCTTTCACCAATGTGTTCCTCTCAATGTCTGGGTGCTTGTGTCCCTGTCTGCTAGGGTCTTGGGTTGTGATAGGCACAGGATAGGGGTGTGGTGGGCCAGGTTGGTCCTGGGAAATTCAACATTTGGGCATGAAAGCAGAAATGCTGTCCTCACCTAGGTTCGTGGGCACAGAGCTGGGGGTGGAGCCCTTGCCAGGGACCCACCTGTCTCTACTCAGCACTTCCCTGCCCCCGTCCTGTATCACAGGCAGGTATATACTCTTTGAGTATGACCCTACTCTCCTCCTCGACGGTATCTGAGATATAGATATGTTGCTTTATCAGGCATGTGTTCCATCTCCCACTAGTTGTCCCTGATATCTGCAACATCAACTTACTTCTTTAGGTGGCATTTTAAATTCTGTTTTGTAAAGCACCCATATTCTTAACTATTCTAGATACAGACCATAACCAAACACAAAAGGCCTTGGTTTTATTACCAAACTTTTCCTCTGTGAATCAATAAACATAACTTTCATCATTACTCCTTTTAGGTTGAATTTATTTTTATACTGTTTAACCTTTTAAACTGGTCACTATCTTTCCTTCCTCATATCTTACAAATCTTCATCATAGCAAAATATATTCTTCACAGGCTTTTAATGATTTCTCTCTTTTCCAAATAGCCCATGATTTAGGAATCAATAAATCTCCATCTGGTAAACCAAATCCTGGTAATCATCTTTTAGAAAGATGTTCACTTTCTGTATTTTTAAGATTTTACTTCTCTAGTCATACTCTTCAACTTGAGAAAATATGAAATCTCTGGGTATGTCTCCAGGCCTATACTAGTTATCTATTTCTGTGCAACAACTTACCTCCAAACATAGCAGTCTAAAGCAAATATTTATTATCTCACACAGTTTCTGAGGGTCAGGAACCTGGGAGCCTAGCTGAGTGATTCTGGATGAGGGTCTCTCAAGTTGCAGCCAATGTGTAGGCTTGGCTGAAGTCATCTCAAGGCTCTATTAGGGCTACAGAATCACTTTGAAACTAACTCACTTGAGAAGCTTTGGTTCCTTACTAGCTTTTGGTTGGAGACTTTAAGGAGAGAGAGAGAGAAAAAAAAAAGAAAGGAAAGAAAGAGAGATTGAGAGAGGAAGAGAGAGCACATGAAGGAGTGAGTACGGAGGATGGAAGCAGCAGTTACCTATAACCTAATCTCAGAAGTTACACCATTATTTCTGCCACATGGTAGTGATCACTTTGTATCAGATCATCCCTGGTACAAAGTGGGAGGAGTCTATACAAGAAAGTGAAACACAAGAGGTGTAGATCATTGAGGCCATCTTGAAGACTACCTACCATTGTCCAATGCTTTCCGTTTCCCATCTTTTTTTTCAAATGGAAGCATTTTAGGATTATTCTCAGGGAATTAGTAATTTCCACAGAAATTAATTAAGTAGTGGTAGTGGACTGGGAATATGAGCCTTTATAAGTCCTCTGGCTAATTGCAGATAAATTATCATTAATTTAGCATACTCTAATTAGCCTTATAATAACTTTCAGATGATGATCTAAATTCTACCTTAGTTACCAAATTATTTCATCTCATAGTTTTCAAAGATTAAGGAGAATTATTGCTCATGTTAAATATAGAGAATCGCCACCTGGACGATAAACTCACATATATGATCTTCACCACATTTCATTCTATTTCAGAAATTTACCTGTAAGCAAATATGTGAAAATGGGTTGTGTTATTAGGTGGTGAATTAGGTTGTGAATTAGGTGGTGCTGTATAAAGACAAAGGGATTATGGTAGCACAAAGGCCACAGATTCATTTTAGTTTTTAAAACTTGTACAAAGCAATGTCCTCAGTAGGGGAAATGAGACCATTTAGATATTATGCTCACCCTCAAGGAGCTTATAGTAATTACTCATCTTAGAACAGACCTGACCTCCAGCCATCACTCCATTTTCCCTTACCTCTTACCTACTAGCTTCTGATGGAGATCCTATCTGCCAATTACAGATGAGGTGAAAATTAGTGAGATGATTTTTCTAGCCCTGTGATCCATTCAAAAGTAATGTGATATATAAATATCTTATTACAATGTGAAAAGCCTGTCATAGGCATGGTAATTATCAGATGTTATCACACAAACTGTGTATATTTTCCCCTTGTAACATAAGTATAAAAGTTTCTAATGCAATCATGATTATGAGGCTTTTCTTACAAATATGAACCTAAGTGGAAAGATGGAAATAATTTGCTAATTAATGCAAAAACCCTTTTCTCTACTTATGACTGTATTTCAGGCAAAAATGGTTTTTGGCTTGCAAAGCCTTACGTATAATATTTTTAAATATTTAAAATAATTTTGGGTAAAATAGCATTACCCTCATAAGAAATTGAACAGAGAGGTTTTTAGCCCTTCTTAAGTTTACACAGTAGTATTGAAGGAATAAACAATCCAGGTTAGCTTTATTTTTTATTTTTTATTTTTTTGAATCTTGCTCTGTCACCCAGACTGGGGTGCAGTGGCACCCTCTTGGCTCACTGTAGCCTCCACCTCCTGGGTTCAAGTGATTCTCCTGCCTCAGCCTCCCTAGTAGCTGGGATTATAGGCAGCTACTACACACACACACACACACACACATAGTATGTGTGAACACACATTTTATATATATATATATATAGAGTATATATGTATACACACACTATATATATATATATATATATATATATATATATATATATATATATATATATAAAGTAGAGATGGGGTTTCACCATGTTGGCCGGGCTGGTCTTGTACTCCTGACCTCAAGTGACCTGGCCTCCTTGGCCTCCCAAAGTGCTGAGATTAGAAGCATGAGCCACCACGCCCAGCCCCAGGTTAGCAATTTTGTACTACATTGTATTTCCACTAAAAATATGTATTTTCAAAACAAATTTTGAAAATGTATACAGAAACATCTTTATCCCAAAATGAACTCTCAATTTGCAGTTTTTAAAATGAGGTATTTGTTTCTTTGGAAAGTTTTTCAGATGGTCCAATCCAAATGGTACATCACATTGCAGGTTTGAATTAGTATTAAAGGGAAAACTAAATTAATTTAGCTATCATGAAGTTTATTAACTAAGAAAAACATTGATATATTATTTTATCTCTTTTGGGGCAACCAAGTTAAACTCAACCTGAGACCCTGAATTGCAGGAAACTTATTGTTTGACAAAGGCTTGATTAATTCACAAATGCTTACTACTTATAGTACGTAAAAATAAATGATGATCATCTTTTAAAACTTCTTCTGGTAGTGCTGTGCCTTTGAATTCTGAACTCTCCAGGAGTGATTTCTGTATCTCCTGGCATTTTGTTATTTGCAAATTATGACTGTATTACTTTAAGAAAATTCAATATCTGAGGACCTTTATTTACCAAATACATGGAGGAGAGAAAACTGTTACTATTTGTATTATAAAAAAGTTCTATTTTACAAAGTGATGCAACATATGATTCCTTCAATCAGGGAGCTTCTTCAGTTCATTTAAGAGATTGAATTGAATAACAGAAACATGACATGTGCAGAACTTTCCAGTTACACATCTATCATAGAACAAAAAGAGAGAGAGATTTTTTTTTTCAATATAAGGCTGTTTCTGATTCATTTGTGTGCAGGAGGAATTTAAATCATTTAACAAATATCTGAATCCATCTTGGGAATCTGTTGATTACTTTCCCCAGTAATCTTATTGTAGCTTTCACCAATCAGCATAGTCAAATTTATCTTTCAGTTCATCTAGGGCCTACTGAATTTTTCTGAATTTTATCAGTCAAGATGCTAAATGAGGATATAGAACATCTACGATCTTCTAATGCATTGGTTGCCATGGAAGCTGCTCTTTTGGCCTGGTTTGATCAATTTTTTTCAAGCAAGTAATTTGATAATTCTTTTCAGACAGAAAATGTCATAATGTTCTTGTTACAAAATTGAAAGAACCAAAATTGAAAGAACCAAACTGTTTCTTTTAATTCATAACGATCTCTTTTTGAAAACCATGATATTTTGGTCCTTTTATTTACATTCACGGGACACTAACACTTGAATTTATTTATTCCTGTCACTTGATATTATTCATGTCACTAAATTTCATTTTACTTTTAATTTCAATTGCTTTATGCTTCTCAAAAAGGTTATTTAAAAAAATCCAAATCGTTTTAAAATATAAATTTTGGAAGTGTATTCTTTGAGAAAGAGTGGCTAATTGTATCACAGTTAATGAAACATGTAGCCAACCACAACTGCCACCAAAAGCATTCATTAAACACTGCATTTGAACATTACATTTATCTCCATTAGCAGAACTGGGATCCTTATTTAGAATCTTTTGACCACCTATCCTGATAATCTGCTTTCTTTCTGAAATGAAAAGGAACAGGAATGAAAATGTGCCTTGCTATTAAATGTCATGGGCAGGGAGGGACTTTTTTCAGCTTCCCTAAACTAATCTCAAACTTGAGGCAGCATTTTAATTTTATGATTATAGACACAAGATCCAATGTGCACTTGCGTACTTAACTTTAATACTGCATGAAAAATAGGGGCATCATGAAATTAATTAGGACATTTATTTTCAGCCATGAGAAAGAAAACACATTATTATGTAGCAATTGCCTGTTCTCCTTTAGGTGGCAGTATGAAGTAAGGAGAGGCTGGCTGTGATAGTTATTGCATAGGATCTCTTAACAACAAAAAGTAAAAAGGAAAAAAAAAATCAGTTTCCTATCAGAAATGTCTTCTTGCATCTTCTGCATTTGGTTTCTTTCTCTAATGCCAGTTTCTAGTTTGAATCCCTGAGCATACATGCCCTGTATCATTGCAGTCATTATTGTACGTTTTCTTTGGTTCAAAAATGTTATCTAACTTCTTTAATATGTACCTCCATGTACTCACTGTAATGTTAAAAGCCTTGTGGGTATTAAGGAATATTTTTGACTGACTGTCAATACTGAGTTGGAAGTAAACATCCCACCTGATTTATCATTTTATGATTTTCAAAATTGTAGCACAGAAGTTACCTGGAGAGTGTTGGCCAAGATATGAAGAACAAATATGTAGACATGCTGCCTAAAACATATTCAGAAATAGGTATTTGTTTTTGAATTCTGAGTTTCTCTCTGTGATATGTTGATCCATCTGGTTTTGTTGGGGATTAGACTTTGCCAGCTCTGCCCAAGTGCTCTGTTATAATTTCAAATATGAAGCCGTGTTTATCCCTGTTCGTTATAACCATATATCCATGCCCTACCCACTTTTTACCAATGTGCATATAATTTTCATATCAAAACTGTAATAGTCCCTAAGATTGTTTTTCTGATCTTTTCTCCCATACCAAACAGGAGTTATTGGATTTTTGGAAATTATGCATATCTTTAATTACCAATGTCTCTTAAAAAGAGATAGGGTATTTGAACAGTACAGCATTGCAACTTCAAATCTTGATCAGAGACTTTATTACTTTTTATGTAATTATATTCCGTTTATGTTTGATTAAATTAGAAGTCTTTCCAACAAAGCAGGTTACAACATCTGGAGCTTCTGATCTCTTTTAAGCCTCTGATGTAATCAGGCAAAATAATCACTTTGAAAAGAGAACAACAAACCTCAAAACCTATCACCCCAATTTCAAGTGATACTTTTAATCCTCAGTGTTTTCTGCAGCTGTCACCCTTAGTCAACAGCTGGGTTTAGCTGCAGGCTGGAAGCATAACGATTGCAGAACATTTTAGCCATCTTTTAATGCTGTTTGTCAACACTGGCTTATTTCCTTTGCCTTCTTTTTAAAAGGGCAGTGAAAGCCAGCTCATTAATTCAGTTCATTAAAAAACAAAACAAAACAAAACAAAACTCTGGCAGTGAAACTACTTTAGATGACCTTTCCTGGCTATTTGACATCTATAGCGCTGCTAGGTTGTAAGGGATTTTCTCTGTCACCTTAGTCTTTTCAGTGTTTTCAGATTCATAAAAACAAGCTTTTGCTTTGACCCTAATTTGCTGCTTTCTATCTTCAAGCTGTAATGCCGTTCCACTGAGTCTCTTGTGTTTTATCAGATGTCACTTGTCTTTATGCTCTGGATGTACTTTGTGCTTTTGTCCTTTTCAAACTACCGCGGGTGATTGTGGGTTTCAGTTCCCTGACACAACTGTCCAACTCTTTTGTAAACTTCCTCTTGTGGGCAGAAAACAGATCAGCAGCTGTTTAATAAAGCAGGCATCTCATTTCATTCCTTTCGCATCCATCAAAATGACTTTTCCTGAAACTGGCATTCTTCCACTATTATTTGGTTAACTCGCCACATACAAGTGATTTTTCATCTCTTGATTGGGGAAAGCTACTCTCGAGGGTGATGTTTTTCTTGTCGATTCGGAGAATACCAGCTTTCCTCCTACAGACAAAGCTTGCTCCTCTGCCATTTTGATACCTTCCCAGCCTCTAGCACCTTGAAGTGATGGACTTTTGTGAAATTAGTGATATTGGGAGAAAAAATGTCACATACTTAAGTGCATCTTGAGTTAAGGAACAAAAGAAACATTACACAGCCTAATCATTGATGGACTGCTAAAGTTAATTATAAAAATAGCAATTACTGTAATGAAGTTAATTAAAGAATGTACATGTGTATATAGCTTTCTTTGTAAGAATATAGAGTTACAGCATTCATGTGGATATGTCCATTTATTTTCTTAACTAGCACTATTAAGAAAAAAGCAAAAGTTGTTTTTCTTATTTTGTGCATGGGCAAAATGAAGCGAGGCTAAGTGAGCAGAAATATAGTGACAGAGGAGGGAATAAATGTCTCCTGATTACAAGCCTGCTGCCTCCAGCACTTTGAAGCTGCTGGCTTCTATGAAAGTTAGTGATATTTGGAGGAAAATGTCACCATAAAAGCATACTGTAGCTTCTACTGGACCAAAGGGATTTTGTGTCTACCATGGGCATGTGATGCAGTGATATGTTTTTGAAAAGCCATGTGGATCTGTAACGGCTAAAAGAAGGTAATTTTCTTTGATTGCTCCAAGGGTCTGTTAACTGATTAGAAAGGGTTCTGAATCATACAGGAGGCTTGAGACTTCCTGCAAGCTTATCCCAACTGTTCAATCCATTTGGGGGCTTATTATTAAAATACTGTTAAATACTTATGATATGAATATTGAGCATTTTAAGACAACACCTATTGTAACGACTACACAAAACCAATATTCTTTCTTCTGAGAAGTCAGCATTCTATTTAAAAATATATATATATGCATGTTTGTATATACATATATATGTATATTTAACCCCTTTTCCTAACTATAGTATATCTTCAAAAAGTAAAAATGTAGAATATGCAAAGATAAAAAAATTGTCTTCCATTGTATCACTTTGGTTTAATTATTTTTCAGCTATTTAAGTAAGCATACATGCAGAATTTTACAAAATTGAGTTTATGAATTTTTCAAGGAAATACCAATAAACAGCACCCTCTTTCCACATCTGAAAAATTAGAAAAAAACAAAAGCCAAAAAAATAGGGGCCAAAATACCACCTTTATCACTAACAGAGGTTAGGTAGAGAGTAGCGTTTTATCTGTTTGCCTTATTGGTTTGCAAATAAAAAACTCCAGAATCACAGAAATTGCCCCATCTACTTCCAGGTAGCTCTAAACCAGGGCTTGCCTATGCCAGAAGCCTGCCTGGGTAAGATGTACAGCATGAAAGAGAAGAAAATTTGTGTTCTCTGCAGGAAAGCTCCCTCTCTAGAGGAAGTGAGTGGAGTTAAGCAGAGCATGCCCTGTCATTCTTTCCACATTTACCAACTAGTTAACTCATAGAGCAGCCCTTCTAATTAAAACTAAGCTTTGCCTTTTGGCAATTGGAGATTTACAGCATTCGTAAAAAATAAGTGGAAATCTTGCTATCATACCTTTATTTCATTCTTGCTGATAAATGCATTGTTTTCTTTTTCTGCCATGAACCATACATTTGTTTAGTGAACTCACTGCCATGTGACTGAGCTACATGTTTACACTGTGTTAATAAATGAGTGACGGGAGTTCCCTGGTTGAGCAAAGAAATCATAGTGTGTCCAATTGGTCAATGATGATTTTGGGCATATAGTAGGTAATCAAAACAGGAAGCTATTATTGTTATTATTGTGTACAAATGAGGTAATTTTTTATTTATTTATTTTTTTGAGATGGAGTTTTGCTCTTGTTGCCTAGGCTGGAATGCAATGGCGCAATCTCTGCTCACTGCAACCTCTGCCTCCTGGGTTCAAGTGATTCTCCTGCCTCAACCTCCCAGGTAGCTGGGATCACAGGTATGCACCACCATGCCCGGCTAAGTTTTATATTTTAGTAGACATGGGATTTCACCATGTTGGCCAGGCTGGTCTTGAACTCCTGACCTCAGGTGATCCACCCCTCTCAGCCTCCCAAAGTGCTGGGATTACAGGTGTGAGCCACTGTGCCCTGCCCAAAGGAGATAATTTTTAAAAAATAGGTGGAATATACATAATTCTGCACTAAATTGTGTTATC
Source organism: Theropithecus gelada (assembly GCF_003255815.1). NCBI lineage: Eukaryota > Metazoa > Chordata > Mammalia > Primates > Cercopithecidae > Theropithecus > Theropithecus gelada. Next base: position 84,220,109 of record NC_037676.1, read on the forward strand.
TAAGCTGTAAATATTCAAAATAAGGATATATTAATTACTTAAGTAATAAAAAAGGACTTAATGAGGAAGTCCATATATTCTTTGACCAATGAAAGATGGATACAATTTGACAGGCTGTGGATCAAAAGGGAAATAACATAACAAAGATATAGCAGTACCTGATGCTCAGATAACTTAATTATGTACATTCTCAGAGAGAGCAGCACATCTCAGATTAGAACCCTAGTCTGATTCTTGGGTTTTCTTCTTAAGATAACTGGGTTGCATATTTTGCTCCTTCAGAGCTGGAGTGAGGAAATCCAGTTCAGCACCTTCATCATTCTAATAATTCTGATTTTCTCCTTCTGTTCTTTGGCTCTTGTATGTTTTCTTGTCTATAGCAAAAATGGTAAGAATTGGAAAATTGAATCTGAGTAGTTGCAGCAATTGGAATAGTTACCTCTGTGGGAACTTCAATTCTCATAAAGCAATTATAGATAATCCTTATTACCATTAACTTGAACATATTTGTAGTAACTGCTAAGTGGTAACTGTAACCTAATCTTTAGGGTTATATTACACAGTAAACAGTAGCTACAGTTACCATATTTTGTATATGTTAAAAGTATGTGGAATATGCAGTGAAAATAGCTGAAGCCAAGAATATTAGCATCTAAAATATTAAAAGTTGTTCACCAGGGACTAGTATAAATTCTGCTGTGGTAAACAAGGGGATTGTTAGCACTTTCACATTTATAATAATTGGTCTGATAAAGTATTGACTTAGCCACAAACATTAATATTTATGAACTGTGATTTCTTGGTACATTTGATAATGGCGTATGCCACTGTGGAATTCTTTACCACTTGGTATCTGTTGGTGCTGTGAATAATGAAAAACCACTGTATTAAATAGTCTTTGGAACTAGGGAGCATTTTTCTACTGGAATAAATTCTTCGAATAGATTTCTGAGTCATGAATAGATTAGGAAGTGAAAAAATTAATTAGGATTAGGATTTTGAATTTTGTTGGTCATGATTTTCCCCCCTTTTGGAAATATCTATAATCCAAGAAAAGGCTAGAATTTAAGAACTTTTATTTATAATCAAGACATTCTTCTGTGCATAGTAGCTGATTCCAAACCATCAGGATATAGAGTATGGTTTTAAAAATGGATTTTTGGCCGGGCGCGGTGGCTCAAGCCTGTAATCCCAGCACTTTGGGAGGCCGAGGCGGGCGGATCACGAGGTCAGGAGATCGAGACCATCCTGGCTAACATGGTGAAACCCCGTCTCTACTAAAAATACAAAAAACTAGCCGGGCGTGGTGGCGGGCGCCTGTAGTCCCAGCTACTCGGAGGCTGAGGCAGGAGAATGGCCTGAACCTGGGAGGCGGAGCTTGCAGTGAGCCGAGATCGCGCCACTGCACTCCAGCCTGGGTGACACAGCGCGAGACTCCGTCTCAAAAAAAAAAAAAAAAAAAAAAAAAAAAAAAA